>NW_008824932.1:1089163-1099983 GCF_000699105.1 Pygoscelis adeliae
ACTGAGCCCTGGGGAACACCGCTTGTGACCGGCCGCCAACTGGATTGAACTCCATTCACCACAACTCTCTGGGCCCGGCCGTCCAGCCAGTTTTTGACCCAGCGCAGAGTCCACCTGTCTAAGCCGTGAGCCGCCAGCTTCTCCAGGAGAATGCTGTGGGAGATGGTGTCAAAGGCCTTACTGAAGTCCAGGCAGACCACATCCACAGCCTTTCCCTCATCCACTAGGCAGGTCACCTGGTCATAGAAGGAGATCAGCTTGGTCAGGCAGGACCTGCCTTTCATGAACCCGTGCTGGCTGGGCCTGATCCCCTGCTGGGAGAATGAAATGATTAGGTGTATCTTTATTGGAAAGTACAGCTGGACCTGAGTTTTTGCTGCCTGTGCTAACCTTGGAATTAAAATTATGAATTTGTCTGAGTTCTTGGTTGGCATGACAGCATGATGTCTGAATCTGAACTGGCAAATCTGTGTGAACGTCCCAGTGCTGTATTCTGCCACAACCGAGTAAACGGGCTATTTGAGAGCACCATGTCTGTCTTTGTGCAAATCTTTCTCACGCTGTGAGGCAATATCCTGATGTATCAAAATATGTTATTTGTACTAGGCTAGAGTGATGTGACCCTCATAATTTAAGCTATGCTTCAGAATCCTAAAAGATAAGATATGGCTTTAGTGAGGGAAAGGCAAAGAATTTTAAGTTGGATGCAATACAGGTTTTTCAGGTAGGATGGCAGAAAGCTGTGGTACTGTTGCTGAGAAGGATCTGTATGGACAGGTAGGTGCTGAATGTTTTCCTGGGCAGTAGTAAATGAGTCTGTAGCAATGTCTGAAATCGAGTGGATGCTGAGGTGCCTAATACCGAATGACAATCAGTGCACGTTTAATGTGAATTTTTTTTTCCCCATAGCCTTACAAAATAACTGCTGGATGCCGTATCTGTTTTCTCTATACAAGGAGGGAAGGTATAGCTGATTGGTTGGTCTAAATAGCTTTGATTTCCTCTTCCCTTCCCCTCCCTTCTTCCTCCACAAGGCGCTATGCTGTGGTGTTTTCAGAAATACCTCAAAGGACTCGGTTAACATCTTCATGCTGTCTGGAATGGAGCAGGGTAGAAGGCCTAACCTATCTTCTGTTGAAGTCAACAGAAAAGCTAATTTTGACTGCAGTGAGCTTTAACTCAGACCAAAAAGAGGGAAACATTTCAAAACCTTACCCAGCTACCTTATTGAAATAAGGTTTTGACTAAGTGGAAGAAAATATTTTGCCTGTTGTTTTTAAGTGATGAAGAAAGTTCAAGATCAACAGCAAGCTCTACTTTCTACAGCAGGTAAGTTAAGCTGGCATTCCTTTGTAGGAATGTGGAATGGGAAGAAACTAGTTGTCTAGGCTGAATTCAAAGAATCACATTATCTGTGTGGTTTCTTTTCCAAAGTACAAATAATAATTCGCAGAAAAGTCTGCAAATTTGTTTGCAGTCTCTCCTTGTCTCAGTATTAGCGTTACCTTAAACCTGCCCAGTGACTTTGGTAGTAGCCCAGACTTCTCAGCTGTTCAATTTGTCTTTTCCTACTAAGGTCTTGAGGGGTACTCTAGGTGTGAAAGTATGCTGACAAAATTGATGGTGAATGAATTCGTGTGATTACTGTAACTTCTCCGTATGATCTTTTTTTCCCCCCAGACTGATTTGACTGTTTAGAGGACATGAAAACAGCCATTAAGTGGTTAAATACTGTAGCATTTCTAACAAAAATTATGCTTGTGAAATTCCCTGTCCTATAAAAAATCGCTAATATAGTAGTCAGCGTATAGCATGCCTAGACTTGCAGTCTCTATAAACAGTTAAGGGATTTTCATTATGAATGTTATTACTACTGTTCATTTCTAAATTCAGCACTATTGAGGGAACAAGCAATTACCCACCACTCTACGTATTCCCTGTTGAGCTTTCATAAGTATATTTTGTAAAGTGATTCACCTCACTCTGTTGTGAATCTCTCATGTCTCTGTCATCAGTAGTCTCTATTTATAATGCATATGTAATAATGTGTATAAAGAGAGACATTATATAGAGTTACATTTTTAATTGACTTCTATAAATTTTTTCTAAGGGTGAGGGGAATTTACTATTCATAAAACTGAGATACTACTAGCTGGTATTAGGCCTACAGCAGACAAATGCTATGCAAGCTCTTCTGTGTAGTTCCACCACTGCTTGGTGATCCCACCTGCATAATTTCTTGCTCTACCTATTTTTCATCTCACTTCTCTCATATTTCTAAAAGTGATTTTCACTGTGCATTACAAGATGCTTTGCATCTTGTTGTGGCTTAGTGATACAAAGTTGAAGAAAAGTGTGGCCACTGAGTTCTTCCAATTCTTTGGAGTTAACAGAACGAGCTATTGGATCCCTGTGATTGATCTCATCACACTGAAGTATTAACTGGCATTGGCTTGATTATAGTCTAATATCTGTCTGTATGAAATAGTCTACATTTAAAATAGCTTTAAAATGCCAACAGAAATGTCATTATTGGTAGCAATTCCCTGCATTAATACAGAGTATTTGGAATGGCTTTCTGTGAGGGTATTGTTCCACTGAAATAGTTCTTACGCATTTCATTGTGTACTCTTCAGGGTGCAACTTTCTTATGGCCTTGGAGTTTCAGCATGGTACGAATGCTGAACTTATACTTGCATCATCCCACTGGTACTAGGAAGTATGATTTTTCCAATGTGTAGGTGCAAATCTGAAGGGGCGATTAGGATGCCGGTCTGAAGGGGTCAAGGAAAAAAGGGTGGCAGAGACTGGTGTGAAAATATGTTTTGCATCTCAGAATGGTCCTTTTCTGAGGAAAGAAAGGGGGCTTTGGGGTAATATGAGAGACATGGATGTTGTTTGGAATTTGTTGACCTATGCAAGGAAAAATAAACTGAAATATGCCATGTCCAACCAGTCACTAATCAGTAGAACACTCTCTGCTGTTGTGTGAGCACTCAACACTACAGGCTCCTTGCCTCATTCTTTGCGTGCCCTTCTGCATTGCCCGGGGAAGGGAGCAGGGCTCCTTTAGAGAGAGCTCACTTCATAAACGAGTTCCTGGAGTTCCTAACAGTTGATATATTTACATATCTTGCAGACTGCTGTGCCACTTACCGGATGATAGATGTTTACTTTCAATTTATAAACACATATATGGTCAGGTAATGCCGGCAACTCACAGATTTTATTGTTAAATTAATTACATGTTTCTGAAAAGCATGACATTTTGAGCAGGTTTTTGTTTTTTGTTTTTCATGTGTTTTTGAAAAGCACAGCTCTTCACTCTAGTCAAATGAAATCTACTTTTTTCATTACACTAGTACAATAAATTTGTGATCCAGAGACCATCCTGATATAGACAATGTGACTACTGCCTTATCAGAAAACTTGTATTATCCTTCCCCACTGCTGTATTTGATAAATGTCTCCACTGATATTGATGAAACTCTCAGGAGAGAAAAGAAAATAAAGAAAAAGGAAAAAAATAGCTCTATACTAGGTGCAAGCATATTGAATTGCATCTGAAAGAGGAGAACGCTGCGGGAGATATGATGAGCACCAAGTGCCCCTTTATGAAAAGGTGGAGGTCTGTCCTCTATAGCTGTGCGCACCATCTGTATTATTCACGTTCTCTGGCTGAAAATTGAACTTCTGCATCTGACTGGATGTGCTTGAAATGACGTTATTTTAATAGACCCAGGTACTTTAAATATAAAATTGAACTGCTGTGCTGCCAAGTGTGGGGTAGATTCCATTCCTCCAGATAGACTAATTATGGAAGGCAGTAGTTTGAATCCGGCTTCTGTCTCGCAAGACACACATCAGCTCTCCCCCCCCCCCCCCCTCTTTTTTTTCTAAATATGTTATTGTTAACCTGCAAAAGCTTTAATCATCCCTTTTTATCCTTATCTGCCCTGCAAGAGAACAGTTGTGAAAATGGCTCTATGCTTCTAAACTGGTTTCTCATTCAAAAGGAACTAATAGTGGACAGATGGCTGAACCCTGGAAAATAAAAAATGACAGGAAGGGAAAAATTCCCTCTGCCAAATACCTCTGCAGCTCGTTGGGTGAAGGGAGCAGGGGGGAATATTTTATTCCCATCTCTTAACTTGAACGAATCTGCCAGATTTTCATTTTGGTTGGGTCAGATTCTCTGCCCAGTGTAGGATTTGGAGCATTATCTTCTTTATCTCTTTCGTCTCTTGGATTGCTTAGCAAGGCAGTTTGATGAAAATGTGCCCTAGGTGTTCTTTGAGTTCAAGCTGCAGCCGTATGAATGAAAAATGACAGATGGAGCCATTTGAGTGAAATCCATCTGCTGTGATAAGATTCCTAAGGGCAGTCTTTGCAGACTTGCTGGAAGCACCCAAGCAGTGCAGAACTCCAGTGGGTTAGTGCTTGCACTGTTTTCCTGTTAATTCATTTAAGATTTAGAAAACTTCTGAAAGTAAATACCCTCAAGCTGAAACTCTTGCAATTCTGTGCAGATGAGACATCCCTATTTTTAATTGAACCACCCAGAAAAATTTCTCGAGATGACTTTTTTCCAGTTTTCCAAGAAAAATATTTCAGAATGTACTATATTAAAACTAAACCCCAAACTTAACATTTATAGAAATTAATCAAAAATATTCATTGAAATTTTCATTCATGAGCAACTTCGATATCATGCAGGATTACTATGCATGCGCCTTGATTTAGATATAATTTTGGTATGTGCTTAAGAGATCAGGAAAGATTTTTTTCTTCCCCCCCTCCCCCCCCCCCCCCCCACGCTCCTTTTTTTTTGGGGGGGGGGGGGGGGGGAAAGAGGGACGGGAAAAGGACTCCAATCAGGATGGGTTTGATCATATTGTGAAAACTGACTATAGCTCCACACAGGTTATAGGTGAGGACACACTACTGCAGTGTTATTAAAGTGTTCTATGTGCTTACATGGTATATTTTTTCACTCAGAATTAAAGTATAATATTAATATTTTGTGGTCAGCAAGGAAACTTTCCCCTGAGTCTGATTAGCAAAGAATCTTGTGGGGATTTACTCCTGTAGCACTTAGGATCAGGGATTCCTTTAATATTTCCTAACGAAGTTCCCAACACACAGCCATGTAGTATGGTGGCGATTTCAGAGCTGGTCTGTTTTCTTCATGTGCTGCGGTGTAGCTGTCATCGGGGGTCTTCAGCTGTCAGGTCTACCAGCTGTTAGAGGCTGCTGGGCAGTATTGTTTATCTTGAGCTAAGTATGGGTATGTGGAGTAAGTAGAAACTTTGCAGAGCTTTCTGTTAAATGTGCTAAATATTATACCTATATGCTGTTAAATAACGCAAGCTGACCTCTGGCAGTGAGGGTCTAGTTGGCTCCTTTCAGCCTCATGCTATGTCCTGTTCATCAAAAGCGTCCTAAAACTTGCACTCAACTGGATTACCAGCTCATGAAGAGACAGTGTCTCATGATAGTAGTGAACTGATTTGGGGCGGGAATCAATGCTGGTTCTCTGAAGGAAAAACATTGCAGTCATACAGATCAAAAGTGCAATTCTGTGCCAATAATTAGGCATCTTCTCACTTTCAGGGACCATACTGCTCTTGGCTTGTGTCTTCATTTAGATTTTTCAGGCCACCTGATGAAGTGCAGATTTCCACATGGAATTTTTTGAGGACAGATGCTAAGACGGTATTGCTGTTCCCTGGTTCTTTAATGGCAGAAGCTCAAGTACCTTTATACTAGAGAAGCCCTTAGCTCAAGAGAAACACGTAGTTGCTGCTTCTTCATCTATATCCCTTTCTTGTTTTTGCTTGAAGTTCAAATGGGACGAAATCTCCAAAACTTAGTAATTTGAATATTGATGTGTCATTTTCTAGGTTCAAGAGTTTCTGTCATTGTTTTGATCCTAGATGATTGATACCTACAAGTAAAACAACTCATTTCTTAATGTGATGATGAACACAGTCTTTGAGTCAAATGAACTTTCTTGTTCTTGTTTTCCTAATTTTTTGATAGTTTCCATATATGGATAGTTCATCCATATATGGATGAAACTGGTGGAAAAGGGGTCACTGGGCTGTGAATTGGTAGAAGATAATAGCAGATCATTGTGGGAATGAAGATAAGAATTTATTTGGGACTTGTGCATGGTCCCCACAGCATGAGTTTACCTGCACCTGCCTTGTTGAAGGAAAGCAACACAATTCTTGCATAAGAAATCCTCCTCAAACTATTTCGCAATGCAATTAACATAAAGCGAGCTGGCTAAAGAGCTATAATTTTGCTTGCAGTTACTCATTACTCTGTGGTAAATCTTCATTTGGCTCTATAAGAAATATTCTTCATTTTAGTGTATTCATTTAGGAAAATCAAGGAATTACTTAGTATGCAGTTTCCATATATTGAAACATTCTTTGCATTCCTCTTTGTTCCTCCAACAGTTAGTGAAGTGTGTTTCAGCATAATCAGCCTCCCAGTGGATTCTAGCATGAAAACAAATCTCACTTTAATTTAACAAACTTAGGTTTACAAGGCAGTACAAAGAAATTAAATTACCTGTTTACAAACACAGCCTCCTTTCTCAAGAAACATTTTTAATATCACTTGCAATTTTCATGTAACTCTTTCTGTTGTCAGTTTTTAACTGTTGTGGTTGAGCCATTAATCAAGAGTGCAGGCAGGTGGGCAATAACTCAGACTTTGTCAGCAATAGGTTTTGCTGGTTTGAGATTTTTAGCAGAGTGCGCATTTGTGGTGGCTGTTCTAGATTGTGGGCTCAAGGAAAGGTGTGGATGATGTCAAACTGGAGCTCACTCATCCGTAAGGTACATCATCTAGAGTGTAGTGGTTACAGTGGGGGAGCTATCAAGTTCATTTATACTTTGTTGTGGGTCTGAAAAACCATATTATCTATGTCTTTCACGTGCCCAAATAATTCCATATGTATTTTGAATTTGAATATTCAGTATTTTGAATGCTTTGTCTTGCAGTTCACAAAACCTCAGCTGCTTTTGGGTTATGCCAGTGCACAACACCCTATAGCTTTTTAGCACCTTCCAGCACCTATGGAAACAAAGTCCTATTAAAATTATGCGCCCTTACAGAGGAAACCCATTTCTGTAGAAACAAATTATCCTTTTCTTAGAAGGAAGCACAAAAAGTGTTGCATAAGAACAGGTTATAATTTTTTCAGCATGGTGTGCTTTATGAGTAACACTGATTTATTGACTCTGAAAATTTACAGGGAAGTATGCCAGCCTTGATGAGCCTTTTGTCAAGAGCATTTCCTCAGGTCTGACGAAAGTGATAATTTGAAAGAGAGATCCTCATCAAACCTATAGCCTAGAGATCAATATATTAGCCTTATACGTGGGATCTGGAGTCTCATCTGAATTGTTCGTATCCCAACCAATTATTTTGGAGCTGCCTTCATGCTAAAACCGTCTTCCTGATGTCATCTGCTCTGTTGTCTTGCTCTCTGTTTTATTTTTTTTAAATAAACAAATCTTGAAATGTTTTGGTTTTGTTGTGATACAAAATAGAAAATATTTTTGAATGTTTTCCAAAGCCAGGGAACTATTTCTTTGCCATCTTTATATGGCTCTTATTTCATATGCTGTTCCTGCAATGCCTGGTTTCCCTTGTCCTCCTACAGCTGTGGAGGAGAACAAGGGCTTCTCTTCCCCTGGTCAGTGTGCTCAGGGCTGCTTGGATTGTCATTCTACCACAAAAGGGAAGGGATTTGTCTGACGCTACACAAGAAGCAATAAAACAAGGAGGCAAACTAGTCTTCATGGTAAAGACGGCAAGCACGGTAAGCAGTACCTCAAACGAGAGGAGAGTAAATCTCTATCCTCTCAGATTAAGTGCTTTTCTGAATGACAGTTCCTTATGGATCTTTCATTGGGATGATGTACAGCATCCATTATTTTGAAGGACTGCTCTTAGATACAGGTAATCCCAGAGCACTGAGTGTTTGCAGCTTTGGTATGTAGGCATTAAGTCATAGTAATATGAACACAAGAACATATTGTGTGGACTGTAGAGGTGCCTGAGATGGCAAATTAGATCTCAATCGGTCTCAGCAAGGGAAAGCGTCATAGTTGATATTTTAGAGAAAGTTATTCACTAGAATAAAGGAGTGGGGGTTTGAGAGGGAGGTCTTTCCCTCAAGACTGATGAACTAAAGGAGTTTTCATTAAAGGTAGTTCTTGTAGACAGATGCGTGTACAAGGAATATCTCCTTGAGGAACTAAGGTTGTTGTGGGAGTCTGCTATTACATGTCTAGTTGTATCTCTACCTCTGGCTCCTTTGAGTGAAAACTCTGCTGGCATTAAGCGGGTTATGAAATAGTAACTGATCGAGTTTAGTATTACCTCAAACTGATACATCGGGTGTATGTTAAAATTACTTATTACTGTAATCTCTTTTGGTTCTCTGTCCTGGAGCTTATAGATACGAAGTAAAGATTTACATTCATTCTTTTTGAAGAAAGAAGGAAATCATGCTGATGGATACACAGCAGCTCTCACTAGGGTGCTGAAATAGCAATGAAGGAATATGAAGATTTTTCTGCTTGTGTTTGTGCAGTAGCTGCAGTCCAGGCTGGTGTGTGAGAGGGTTACGTGGGTACTAAAGACCCCGTGGCATAAAGTCTCTGCAGTGTGAGTTTAAAAAGCCTGCAGATGCAGGCTGTAGCAATCTGTTATTCTCAGACTGAATATAAATGGGGCTTCAGGGTGGGGGGAAAGGGCATAACACACACTTTCAAGAAATAATTCTGTAATACGTTTTTATCAGCAGTTAAGCTTAAGAAAGTTCCTGTCGTGGGCAGGTACTTCCTGCTTCTGCATTTCATCACTCCGCTGCCCTCGTTGTACTGTGGGGTTATTGTTAACAGTGCTGGTCTGGTTTGGCATTTTTTCTGCCCAGCTTTGTTTAAGCTTATATCCATTTTTCTTGAACTATCTAGCCTGTGTTTTACAAATCCCACACATACAGTTGTGTTCTCCGTGTGATTCCAAAATACTGTAGGTAAAAAATAACACTTTTTCTCTCAGTCTTCCTTTTTTTTTTAATAAGAATTATTTTGATCCTGAGATAATTTTAAATGGTCATGTTACAGTGTGACCTAATAGCATGTTACAATGATGGTTCCCTGTAGGGGTGAGCAAGCAGTGAGTGCCGGATGTACTTGATTCTGTCACTGGGGAAAATACATGTGAATGTGGGGTAGATTTAGTCAAAGTTAACACCACCTTGCTTAAGGAAAAATAATAATAAAGTGTGACTGTGACTAACTGAATAATTGAATGGATAATTGAATTCATTTCTAAAGGTGATTGCTCTAAGAATGGTAGCTCGTTAGTGGCAAGAAAATAACTTCCTTTTTAAAATTAATCTCGTCTGTAAACATACTCAGATAATCCCATTACCATCCTAGTACATGCAAGTAGGTTTTAACGTGGTTATGGTCATCTTTTATATCGGTACATCACTAAAATCACATCTAGTATGACAAGATCAGAGCAGCTAGTCTAATGCATTGGAGAGAACTGAGGTAACCAATGCATAGACTGTATAGCCAGTATTCATTTCTGGCAGTTGAGTTTTTGGGTTTTTTATATGGTATTTGCCCAGCTGCAGGTGTGTAGTGTGATTCACCGTAACTTAGCAGATAAAGAAGAAATATTAAATTATTTTGATTTTTACAGGATACTGCCTGCAACTTGAAATGCATGCTCACTGCTTCTGTTTTTGTATGCCCATCTCTTCCCCATTTGAAACGTTATCCCAGTGTACTTCGTGCAGCCTTTTGGATAAAAACAAAACAGAAAACAATCTAGCAAAAAGGGTAACGAGTATGAAGGATTACAAATGACACTTCTGTATCTACTCTTGATGCAAGTAGAGCTGCCTCTGACAGGCTTATCTTCTGCAGTTGGCAGTTTGGCACTTTACATGGCAGATAATCTATGCAGATACTGATCCAGCAAATTCATCTGTCTTAATATGTTGAAAATCTACAGATGTATGCCCATAAGTCAATTAACTCATATTAAAGACTTAAGACTGACACATTCAGTGCTGAGTGTGTTCTACACTCTTTGGCCAACACTGTTTAAACATGCATCTATTCTATTAACTGTAACTAATGCACGTTGTATAAAACCTAGATAAGATTTGATATTCTCCTTATTTCCCCTAAATATCACAGTTTTGTCAGTTCAGTTAGGAACATGTAGCAGAGATGGGAATTGTCCTGTTATCTCACTATTATTCAACTTAGCATGGAGCTAATTTTCAAAGTATTAATTTTAAGCTATAAAAACCCACCAACTTTAAAATGTCATTGTTGTTAATAATTTGAGTGGGACTGTTACGTTAATTTCAGTAGAAAGTAAATGCTGTGGTCATCTTTTCTTCCAGCTGAATTGTTTCCTCTCTTAAAAAAGGGATGTCAGGTCTTTTTGTCAGTTCAACATTTCATTCTACTTCAATTATGTTTTCTAAAGAAAGATATAGCTTAGAGGCTGATGAAACCTAACACTGACAGACCATTATTCTTGCCTCTTAACTTGAATGAAAAAATTCAAAGGCAAGTTACTGCTTTTATTTGTCATTCACACATTTCAAAAATGTTATTATAATAAGGTTAATAGAGATAATAGTATTTGTATACTTGTGTATTGCATAATCTTCAAGTTAGTTTTGGTTGCAGAAGACTCCTACTGTGAATATGTTCATATGACTGTCACCTTGCATATGAAAAACAGTTTACTTTAAAACCTCC
>NW_008824932.1:1100017-1101610 GCF_000699105.1 Pygoscelis adeliae
AAAGGTCTCATGCTCCCAGCCAGAAATTATTATACGTAAGTCTTCAATACATGGTGCTATCTAGAAACATTTTCTTCTCCCACGGGGGAATGTGGCTGGACGTCTCCAGGAGCAAATGGAGGACTTGGAGTGTCTGCCTAGTTCCTCTGTGTTCCCTTGCTGCAGAGGGGATGAAAATAACACCATCTTTAGTAGTAAGTGGCCTGAGAAACCCAAAGGCAAGTCTTTGTCCATGGCAAAAAAACAAGTGGGCAGGTTCTTTTATCTAGTGGCAAAGCAATGGTTACAAAATAATCCGTAATCCTTTCTAGTTTTGTCTGTTCTGCATGTGTAGTATCTATACTGTATGTGTATATATAAGGGATTTTATCCCTCTCCTCATTTTCATCTCCAAGTTCTTATGCCATGCTAATTACTATTCTGTCTTTCACTTCTGTGACGTGTCTTTGCGTTATCTGTCACTTTTTGAGCTTGCAGTTGCTACACGTTATTAAGGTAAATAATATCATAACTGACAACTTAATAGATATTTTCCTGACCAGTGACATAGCTCTACCTCTTTACATGTTGGTAAAAAAGAATACAAGCGGACAGTAAAAAAGAATACAAGTCTATTCTCTACACTTTTTAATCTTACACATCTCAAAAAAAAGACAAACCATGCCACTTTTAGTGCAAATAGTAATAGAATTAGTTTTTCCTACTGCTTAACGTACCAAAAAAAAGTCAGGGGGAAAAAATGTATTTATAAACACCATATATTTTCATATACATGGAATCAGGGCTTACAGGTCTTGTGAACCTGACTGGCACTGTACTCGTAATTTTAAAAAACCTCATTTATCAACACCTGCATAGAAATCAAGGAAATGATACTACTTAAAGGAACAGAATTATGGCTACAAATAAAAACTGTAAAAACATACTGTCTGAATAAAATAATTTTAAAGGAGTGTTTGAGGGCTACTGAGTGCACACCTAGAAATGTTGCTTAGAATACTGGTTTCATTATTATAAAAGGTGCAAAGAGTAATATTTAAGTTAGGGATTTGAGGAGGTCTGCAAAGTCCTGAGGAGAATAGCAAGAACTACAATCAGCCACAAAGCTATTGGTACTGTCATCAAACAAAAGAACAAGGACAATATGCTTGTATTCAAATAGGGTGGCTATACAGAGAAAGAATATTAAAAAATTGTTTTATAGCTACAATTTTCTCAGTGTAAACTGTCAGAATAGCAGTTAAAAAAAAAAAAAGGTTAGTATGTACTTGATTTTCTCCTCCTGTTCTTTATGTAAACAAACACATGGTGTGACTGCTACTAGGGCTGAGCTGGGATAGACGCAGGTTGGGCACTTCCAGTAAAATCTGAAAACCAGTATCGCATTTTACACTTTTTTAGATGTTTTCTTATGTATTTCTCCTGAACTTAAGAGGAACGCCTACATGGAGCTAATTTTATTGCCACTTTTAAATACAGATTTCATGGTCCTAATCTTACTAGAAGTTTTGGAAGTATTTAAACTCATAAGGAAGAAGCCCTTCTGAAGCCGGTCCATTCTGAAGGTGGAATACGGCGCATAAAATAAAAATT
>NW_008824932.1:1101768-1141208 GCF_000699105.1 Pygoscelis adeliae
TGTTACTGTGGTGGGTTCACCTTGGCTGGCTGCCAGATGCCCACCCAGCTGCTCTCACTCCCGGTCCTCAACAAGATGGGGGAGAAAATAAGGAAAAAGCTTGTGGGCCAAGACAAAGACAGGGAGATCACTTACCAATTAGTTTCACAGTCAAAACAGACTTGACTTGGGAAAAAGTAATTCAATTTATTAAGAATTAAAATAGATTTGGATAGTGAGAAACAAAGACAAATTGAAACTACACCTTCCCTCCATCCGCTGCCCTTTTTTTCCCAGGCTCAACTTCACTCCATCGTTCCTGAGTCCTCTACCTCATCCCGCACCCCCGGCCCCACAAGTGGTGCTGGTGTTGGGGAGAAACGGGGTCAGTCTCTAACAATTCCTCTCTTCTGCTCTTTCCTTTCCCCTGCTCCAGTGTGGGCTCCTTCCCAGGCTGCAGTCCTTCAGGATAAACCTGCTCCAGCGTGGACCCTCTCCACAGGCTGCAGTTCCTTCAGGGAGTATCCACCTCCTCGGGTCTGTGGGGCGCTCCACGGGCCGTGGCGTGGGTATCTGGTCTGCTGTGGTCCTCTTCATGGGCTGCAGGGAAATGGTCTCCCAGGGGGCCGCGGGGGAGTCTCTGCCTGGGTGCCGGCAGCACCTCCTCCCGCTCCCACCCTGCTGCCCGCCGGGCTGGTTCTCACACCTAGTCCCTCACCCCTCGCTGCCAGGCGGCGCTTGGCCCGTTCTTAAACAGGCTTTCACGGGGCACCGGCTCGGCCGCGCTGGGGGGCTCGGCCCCGCCCTGTGGTAGAGCTGCTGCAGAACCGGTTGGAACCGGCCGTGTCCGGCACAGGGCGGCCCCGGCCTCTCCTCACAGAGGCCCCTGCAGCCCCCCACTGCCAACACCGTGCCACCTACACCCAGCACGGTTACCTATTATTTTTTTCATTTATTGTTAATAAAAAAGCAATATTCGGCTTCTTCAGGGATTAGAATAGATGCACCTGCAAATTATGTTTGGAAAAACAGAAGTCTAAATTGAGAGAGAAAAGGAGAAAGATACTTCCCTCTGGGGACTGTTCAATACTCTGTTGAAAGAGGTGAGGAGCGTTATTTACCAGTAAGTAACTGCATCGTGGCATCTCTGTTTTGTGCCTATTCAGGTGAAGTTTTGTAGCTCCACAATTCCTAGCAGCACGCCTACTGTGTTTTCCTAGGAAAGCTTTTGCCACAATTCAGTTTATGAAGGAAACAATGTAGTAATGAATTGTGATGGATTAATTTTAGTTTAATTTTTTCTTATTATACAATAAAGTGCTGCTTTGGGAGGTATGTCTTTAGAGGTTAAACATCAGCTTGAGACTTGGAAGTGTGGCACATGGAGCAAGCAAAGAGATTGGGAGGAACGGTGCCGGTTCTTTGAAGTTTGCTTTGTAAGTGGAATTTCCAAAGTTTAAGCTCCAATCACTTTTCTTCCAAAATATTGGTATCGTGCCACTTAAATATAAACCATCAATTTTTCATATTGCTTTGGAATTTGGGGAGTTGCAGTTATGGGCTTTGAGAACACCTGTGAGCGATTAAAGCTCTTTAAAACCAAAACCAAACCCAGGTGGTTGGTTACCTCTGTGAGTTGTGACAGCCACCTTGGGGTGCCCTCAGCTGAGGGCTGTGAGGCATCTGAGGTTTCCTTTGCTTGCAGATTTTTTTTTTTTCTTGTCCAGATTTTGACCATTTCAAAACACAGGAGTAGCTGAAGCCTGAGACCACATTAAGAATTACACTCCTGTTTCAGGGCTAGGGTTGGGCTGCCAAATTTTATTCCGTTGTCAAATCCACATTAAGTAGAAGCATTTGGTCTGGTTGGTTGTACGCTTGTTTCTGCTGAGCTTAGAGTATATCTCCTTGTTCTGCAGGTTTTGAGTCCGTACTAGTACTGCCAACTGCCGGAACTGGGACTGTGAAAGTTGGGAGGTAGTTTAGAGACTTCTGCCTTTCACTTGCGGTTACTGCTTCCCTGCTGAGGCATAACTGACCCCATGAGTACTCTTGATTTCATTGCAAAGTCAAACTGATGGTTTGACTTTGCACTGGAATGGATTTGGAGCATTCTTAAATCCAGTTACAGCTCAAGTGATTTCTTTTGAATGTTGTGAATTGTGTAATGTAGTCTGAAGATTGCGATATACTCTTCATTATCGTCATTTAGAAGCATATTTATTAATAGAATAGGGATCGTATTGTTCATGTCGGCATTTGCCATGAGACTGCTTAGTGTGTTAGACCTCCGGTGCAAGTTTGATACAATAAAACTATGCTTATATACCTGTGTTCTGAGAAATGTCTAGAAGGAAAATTGCAAGGGAAAGACCTTAAAAAAGGTCTGTTCTGTCTGCATGTGGCCCCTTGTAGTAACTGCTGTTCCAGATGAGTATTGATAAGAGACATTTTAAAAGCACAAAAATGTACTTGTAACTATTGTCCGTCCATTTTCTTTTTTCAGTGTAGCTCTGACTATGCTTCAGCCCGATCCATCTTGAATGCGCACCATTCCTTGTGGAGGAGAAATTTGTATTGCTATATTGTGCCCATTATGTAAAATTAGGCCAAAACTGATATAAAAAAAGAAATAAATGAAAGTATTGATGTAAAAAGTAAGAGAGAGAAAAAGGGAAGTATACTGTGATCAATATCAGAAACAGACAAGGATAAATGAATACAAACACTGACAGATGTACAGGAAAAAAGTTCACTGTCTTTACACCAAAAAGTTACACAGGCAACAGAAAAAAACAAACAAGCAGAAAAACCCCAACCCCTGAATATTACTAGATTTTTAACTTGCTGCGTAATTGCTTTGTATAAACGCTGATGAATAAGAAAGCTCATCGTGGCTATGCACCATACAATCAGTCCTGCGAGACTGATATTTTTCTGTGTTTGGGTCTCTCTGCTAGCAAAATGTGCTGCTGTGAATGACATTGTGAATCCTTTTGATGTTCTTTGGATCTGAACACTGTCTCAGCCATGTGCAATCAGTCATAATCTCTTGTGTAAAAAGGATTTTTATTTTAACCTTGTTTGGTTCAGAAAAAAACCCAGTTGCTCCTTTTGGTTAGTGCTAATGCTTATGCTGTTACAGGGGGTAGTTTCAAACCGCTGCACTTCATAAATGTGCATGCTGATTAGAACTTTTATTTTCTATAATGGTCTAGTAATGTAGTGATAATGCAAGTAATAGCCCATACCTAATGATTTCGTGTCCAAGGACTAAAAGAATTACTGTAATATATTTAGTGCCAAGTTCTGAGGAAGAATTGTAAATCCATTTCCTTGTGCGTTCTTACTAGACGTGTGTACGTTGTTTGTCTAGCTGCCAAAGGAAAGGCCTATAAAAAGAATAAAATAAAATGAGGGTACCTGATTTCTGATTCTGCTCTCTTCTGAAGAGGAAGCAGCTGAACCAAGGTTCCTGTTCAATCTGCAGAATGTCTGTGGAACAAAATGACAATCTGTTTTGAAGGCATACGGCAGAGACTGGGTACCTGGGGTGAAGGTTCAAGTGGACTGCTTCTCATTAATGCTTCTGTTGCAAACAGTGCAAGTTGACTATAGCATAAAACCAGAAGTGGTATCAGAAGCTGGAAGAACACAAATTGAATTTTCAAATTAATTTAGACATAGTCTTGGGGTCTTACTGGGATTAATTCACCAAAGATTTTTCAATCCTGTCTCCTAGCTGTGTGAAAACATGATTGGGGCTGGTATATTGGCCTAAACCCAGAGTAATCTCATTGAATTCCGTGATACTGTTTCAGCTTGCTCTGGTATAGTTGAGATGTGGAATTTGAGACACTGTTTGTTGCACAAAAGCTTTCTGAATCTGCAGAATTCTCCAGATGTTTGTTACATCCTCCAAATGAAATCAGTGTCCTAACAGACACCATTGCAAGGGGAGAAGATTTCACTTTCTTGTTTGTTGCTTTCCTTATCTTTCTTTGGAGAGTGATGCTGGTATGAGGTAGTAGTTACAGAAACACTGTAGCCAGTGAAACTTTTGGCAGTAGTGCTGGTTTACATTGGTTTCAAGTGTCCATGAAATTATGATTGCACAGGGTTACTCGTTCTGCTTCTGGTAAAAAAAGATTTAATAATGAACCTGCCCAAAACAGTTCTCTATAGAATGTAACTGATTTAAAAAAAAAAAACAACAATGTCATGAGTATTTTTACAAATACTTTTTTTTTCATTGTTAAATCCAATGGTTATAATTGATTTGATGTGACATTCATTTTCTTCCTTTAAACTCATTTTTTTGACAATGTTCTTCAGTCAGGGGCAGCAAGGACGAAAAGCTGCTAGTGCAGAAAGAATGACCTGCCTTTTCCCTCAATCCTCTGTTAGTTCTCAGATTTTGCAGATGGCTGGTGGATCTCTCCACCAAAAAGGCACTACCTTTGCATCATGCCGCCTGCACGATTGTATGCCAGCGTCACCTCATAATGTTACAAAAGAGGATAACTGTCCTCTTGCAGTGCTTTCCCTGCAAGTGTACCGGGCATGATCTTGGCACTTGTGCTTTACCTGCTCAACCTACTCCTTAAGGATTGAGGATCATGATGACTGAAAGAACGGAGACTGCTGAAAGTGCTTCTGCTTGTAAACTACCCTGTTAAGATATCTGAACAGGCCCTATTCCTGTGAACAGTGCTTAACAAGCAAACAAACAAAACCAAGCAAAACAACTTTGTTCTACTGAGAAGACACGTGCGCGCGCACACACACACACCCCCACCCCAATCCTAGATTGCAAAACATTGATAGACTGTAAATAGTAGTGACAGGTTGTGATAGACTGTAAATAGTAGTGACAGGTTGTGATCAAGGGGAGGAATGTGGAAAGCAGCTGAAATGTGAGTTTGTAGGGAGATTTTGTTTAACTTGATGCACCAAGCTGGAAGTTTGCAGTAGTTCAGGACCTGATTCACAGCTGGACACCAAGCCCCTGCCTTGGGGGAGCCGACTTACCTGTCAAAAACATGGGGCGAAAGGCAGGGCACAAGAACTTTCAGCCATTCAATTGTAATCTAGTGCTGCAAGTATGGCAAACCTTTGAGCTTATAGTGTCTATAGATTTGTTGTCACCTTTAAATCAGTTGCTTAAACTCTTGGGATTTTACTTATTCTTACTCCATTGAGAATGTGATCTGCAAATTGTCTTAGTGTCTTTTTTTTTTGCTCAGTTCGAATTTTAGCAGAGAGTGGTGAAAGGAAGAACTATTGGTGGTGTGAGGTAGGAGAGAGCAGATGAGTTATTTTGTTAACATGGCTCTTATTTAGTGTTTAACTAACAAGGGTTGTACCTAGCAAATTCAGTGACTTTTTTACTGCATTCCTCCTCACAACGATATAAACACAAGACCCATGTGTTTTTACCACTTTGTTATGCAAATGTGCTGTGTAGTATCAGCGGTAAGATTGATGAAAATATGTGCAGCATTTGTTAGGGCAGCTTGCTTGTCATCATTTCCCTCTCTCTTCTGCATCTTGTTAAAATGTATGAACACGTTTGATACATTTGAATAATCTTGTCTGATGTGTATCTGTGAGAGGCAGCGGCTCCCAAAGCCTTGCTCCTGCAGAGCTCCTTTAAGATCTCGCAGATGTAGCCCTGCTGCCTGCCCTCCCTGATCTGAGCGTGCTGTTTTCCGAGCTCGGATCAAACCCAGAAGGGACTAGGAACGGTGAGCTACTGCTACTGTTCGTAGATTCAAGTTGGCATCCTTGATGTAAAGGCTCTCGAAGTTGTGCTTTGAAAAAGAAGATACTTTTGAAAGGTTGCCAAGCCCTGCTCTAGATTACACGTTCCTTTTGACGGCAGTTCTTTTTCTCCTTTGTGTTTGGGGACTACTGATACATAAGACTAGTCGAATATAAGTGGTCCCCGTTTGCCCCTTCTTGCTGAACCATAGCAGTCCTTTGACCTTTGCCAGGCAGGTGGCTTCAGTTGCTTTAAGGGTGAAGTGAATTGAGCTTGTCGATTCTGTTAGTGATACAAATTCTGTAAAATATCCTTTCTTTCTAAAGCTGAGTTAGTCTTTTTTTCTCATTTAGCCTAATTTCCTAGAGGAAAAATACAGATGACATTTTTCACTCTATTTGTTTTAGGAGACACAGACTACCTTAAATCGCTTTCCTTTTTTTGGTTTTTGCTTTTCTGTTTGGGTTTGGTTTTTTTTTTTTTTCCATCTGTGCTATAACAGTAAAGGTTGATGAGCAGTGTTGACGATGTGCTGATATAAACGCAGCCAATTGCCAAATCTCTGCCTCAGCCTTGTTAAATGCGCGTTTACATGATGATGTGGTATCATTTCTGCATTTATGTAGCTGCAGGCACTTTCCTGGGTTCCCAAGCTTGATATAAACATTCAGTTAACTCTGCTGTTTCTTGTTATACTTTTTTATATAACAATTATAGTGTTTCTAAGTGTCACTGTCAAATTATTGTGCATGGATCTTGAATGAATGAAGTTTCAAAGTCATCAAAAACCTGGAGTTAAATGTGGTGGTTTTGGGTTTTTTTTTGTTTGTTTGTTTTATCCATGAGAGAGACTGGACAGTTGCAAGTGTGTTTCTAGTTCAGATAAAACTTGTAAATGTTTTAGACTTCAGCTGAGGACATGACATATTCAGACCTTTCTGCCTTTGCACAGGGGGTAGTACATGTAGGGGTGAGGTCTTTAGGACTTTCATTTATTTGCATTTTGCAAATAAATAAATAAATAATGTATAACTGTGATTTGCTTCATCCCTTCTCTTGTCATTTCAAGCAACGGCCTCTCCAAATCAGGCAATAAACAACCATCAGCGTTGACCCCTGAAAAATACATATTTTGATGCCTTCCCATATATGCTATGGTATTGTTTCTGCATTTATGTAGCTGCAGGCAGTTTCTTCTGCATTCCAGCCTATTTGTTCCACAGAGGTCTTGACTCCTGTCAGGAAAGCCTGAGTGATCTGATGGGTGCCCACCATTTTAGTTTTGCCATAGCCTGCCTGTTCTGCATAAACTAATAGAGAAGGTTCTTACAAGGCTGTGAGTTAACAGATTGTCTTAATTGTTTCCCTTTTATTGTTACCCAGCATATATGCTCATTCACTGGTATGGTTCAGCTGTGGTTATCACAGAGCTTCATTTTGTCCTCTATTGGTTTATATTGAGGTATATTTTCTGGTACGGCTGTTTATGTGTGCTTGCCTTTGCACTGTACTCGTTCCTTGGATTTTATATTTAACATGTCATATGTCTTATAATCTCCTATTTTGGAACCAGAACCTGTTCTTTGGGATGTTAAAAGCAAGATGATCAGACCACTTTTAAACTCAAATTTTGTGAGGGCAGAGTGTCCTTCGAATATATCATTGAACGTGCAATCAATGGATGAAAGATTCTGATTATCAGCAGTTATTTCTGAGGAAAGGAGCCTCAGAAGAAAAGTATCCAGAGAGCTCTTACTTGAAATTGATGCATAGAAACTGTCTGGAGTTGTTGCTTTAGGAAGCCCAGAAAAATAGTCCTCCTTTATGTTACCTGCCTTTTGGAGTAATCATTGGCTATCACCAGGGTGACCTTTTGAAATACCAAAAATAATGACTTCTGTGTTGTGAAATCTGTAAGATCTGAAATACTGGGAAAAATTGAAGTCAAAGTTTATTTCTTGAAAATATGTCTAGCAGCTTTAACCTTTTCTTCAGATTTCATAAGAGTGATTCATATAGTTGCATATTTTTATGCCCAAACCTAGTTTTTCAACCAGGTTGTAAGAAATATCAGAAATGTGATTTTAGTCAACTGTTCCTTTGACAGCAGCCACTGAAGTTAATATAATGAGATAAGCTGGTGGCTTTTTTTTTTTCCAAATGGAAACTTGGTTGAAGTCTCCTTTCAAAATTCTGTTGCTTGCTCAAATGCAGATATTATGTGCATAATGAGGGGTAGAACTGACAGCAAATGTCTGTCACTGGAGTAATGAATATCAAATGATCAGTTTGAAGTGAATGAACTGTAAAATATATAATTATCATTCATTGTTCCATACCTTTGCAATAAAAAGCTTGAAATGAAATTTGCAATAAAATGTGTCCTATCTGCAACATTGTAGGACAAAAGCTGATATGTCATGGGTTAAAATCAATCTTACTTATTAGCAATTCATAGAAGTAGTTGATAATTAAGGATAAAGTGATGAAGCTGGGAAAAACAGTATTTGGTACTTAGATATGAGACATAACCAATTAACTAAAAAAACCCCAAAATGTGTAGAAGATGCAATTTCATTTTTCTTCCATCGTTCTGTTTTCCATTCGATAAACAAGTTTTTCTACACTGGCCAAAGCCCTGGAAACTCTCTTTACAGCAGGTAGCAGTAATTAAGAAATGATCTGTGTAATTATCAAGGAATAGTAATAAGTAATGAATTGAAGCTTAGCTGTTTTTAAGATTAGGCAGACAGAAATGAACGCTGAATGAATTCATAGACCTAAAGAGAATATCTTATGCAAGTACTCATGTCAAGCTGTTCTGAGCAATTCATTATTCTAGCATTATATGGTACCTTTTTTGGAGGAAAAAAGTATTGATTGCATCCAGTCTTTCAGAGTTTCTCAAAATTACATATTTTGAGACGTGTATTTTGGTTTTGGTGGAGAAATATAGCTGAGTTGTCAACTTCTAAGAAATATGCATGCAAAGGGATTGTGGTGCCTGAGGGCTGGATGTCCTGTCTGTCTAACCATTGATTATTTTACTTGTTTGTCTGCTTGGTAGTCCTGGTAGCCCATAACACAATATGATGTTTTACATCAAGATTCAAAACAACAGTTTTCCATCATCATCATCTTATTTTCCTTTATTTGCTTTAGTCCTGTCAGCAGACCTAGCGGCTGGCCCATACCTCATGGGGCACATGCGTCTTTCATGGAGTTCATGAGACTCCTATTCCCAGAGTGCATGTATCATCTGACAAGCAGCAGGGCTGTGCTAGAAAAGGAGGACGTGGCTAATCTTCATGCCTGTTGTTGGGATAAAGTGCAAAGTAGGAATCACTGGAGCAGATGTCACTTGGTTGCCATGCAAGTGAGTGAAACATTCCATCCCACGGCAGAGAAAAGGAACCTGCCTGCGTTGTCATCTCCCATCTGTGACCCAGTTGCAGACCTGTGGTTTTTAATGGTGAGGAGGTTTTACCATGTGGTTTTACACAGTCAGGAAGATTGGTCTTGCCATAGTTTTTTCTTTACTGTGAGGTCCCTTGTACACTGTGCCACAAGTCTAAAAGCATTTTGGCATTGTCTGAGTAGGGCGGAAACACAGACAGGAAGTAATCATTTTTGAAGGAGGAAAAAACCCAAAAAGAAAACTGAGTAACGTTTATGTTTGTATCTGAAAGGCTATGCAGAGCCCAGAATGCTGGCTTCAGTTATGCTTAATAACAGAGGGAGGAAAAAAAGGTAACCTATACATTCAAGTGATCTCTAGGTTTCTTTCCTGTATTTGGATATCTCCTTCCCCATTCATTTATATGATCAGGCTAAAGTGAGAGGGATAATTGTACAGGGCGGTCACTTGGAGTACTGCTGGAAAGCTGTCTTAAATCATTGTGGAAGTTGATAGATTGCTGTCATTCCTAAAGAGGCTGAGATCTAAAAAGTCTCTTGGCACTGGTTGGAGCCGTATGGGGACAGGAATGTGTTATTTGTTGGTGCAATGTCATGGTCCAGCTCTGACTGGAACGGCTCAGTGCTTGCTAACTGACTCCTAATACAGGCAAATTCTGCCACACTTTAACTCTGAGCACCAACTGTACTCAAAGTTCGTTATTTAAATACATAACTGTGGATATGAGGAGGGAGTATTTGCCAATGTATGCATTGTATTTTAAAACTAGGCTGTTGGCAACCTAATTTCTATGCAAATAGACTGATACGTTTCAAATCGTCTAGAAATTAGGAGACACTCTGAGGATGTTGAGGGGGAAGAAAAGAAAAATTAAGAGGCCATTTTCCGGTTGAAATGTGGAAAAGATAGGTGAGGGAGTTTTGAGGAAAGAATAAACCATTCAAGTAGGATGAGTGATAACTTTAGGTTTACATCTGTAGAAAATGTCCTGAGAGAAAGAAGGTTGCCTTGGAAAAAAAATAAAGGCTGCATTGATAATGAGGAGAAGCATAAAAGACAATTAAATTAGACATTGTGTTATAAAGTCAGAGCTGCTTATAAACAGAAACAGTCTCAAAGCTTAAAAAATACTTATTTCAGGCAGTTCTTAGGTCTAAACTAAGCTGTTAAAAGAAAATAAATGAACTAGAAAAAATGAAAGTGTAGACAGAATATGGCTCAAAAATGCAGTATTGTTACGAAAAGCAAGATGTCTTTATGCTTGACACGCTGATTATATAGCCCATGTAATTACGTGCATTCTTCTGTCTTGGATAGCTGAAACACATAGGTCTTAACTATTAGAATTTGTGGAACACCCACATTCCTATTGATTTTTTTTGGGGAGACATTATTTGTTTTGGACTGTGTAGAAGCTTCAGTCAAGGACCACAAACTAATAAGAGGCACTGTGTAAAAGTGAAAAGAAGTTGGACCCTGTCCCAAAAACCTGTTGTTCTTTAGGAGAAGATAGACAATCTGTAACAAATGACCATCCTGGATACAACCCCACTGTAGCAATACCAAACCCGAAGATGCTCCCTCATTATCTTTATCCTCCCTGTGCGTTATTTACTGCAGCCCTGCTTTCTGCTGTGATTGAGACAGATGACACCATCAGTTACCATCTGCATTGTGCATAGTAAAAGTTACATAATCATTATTTTATTAATGTATGGGATCATGTAATAAATGCCAATTTTTTAAAGGCATATTGTGGAGAGAAGTTTGGGGTGAGGATGGACAGTCAGTTAATATATTTATTTTCAGGTACATTTCAATTTAAGAGCCATCTGAACACAAAATATGGAAATACTGGCAAATGGACTTTATTCTGTGTTTCTCTGTAGTGCACTTCTACCTACACTATTGATAGTTATTCTTACACTTAATTGTTTAATTGTGGATTTTGGTACATGACTCTTAGACAGGATGTCCTAACATGAAACTCTGTAATTTGTATATAACAGATGTGTTCCATCTTACATGTGGACATCTTGCAGTATAAGAGTGATTCTGACATGTGTAGTCCATTTGTGGTTTAACCATAACCCTAAAATGGTAAAAGACATCCAGAGGATACGTAGTGTAAAGTTTTCTTACGCTCCCAGCCTCTATGTTTTTGTGCATGGTCACATATTTCCCTTAACCTTTCAGCTTCACAAGCCTTTGCTCACATAAACGTGTCTAGAATTTATCAGTGTCTCTGTTTCTTGCACTCTTCCTATTTTTCCCCTCTTAAAGTATTTGAGTTTCTTCATTTTCATCAGGGAATAAAGCATCTCTTTTCGATAATGCAATCACTATTTCAAAAACAGCAAGGCTAATTTGGGAAGAGTGGTGGCCATTATAAAGAAAAAAGATCACTAGCCTCTTTCAAGATAGCCTGGGGCCCCATCTCTCTGTATTAAGTAAAGGACAGGTAATTTGAAACAATACCTGTTCTTTACGTAATCAGGTTGTCTCTAGTGCAATATCCTTCAGCCCCTGCTGTATGGAAATCTGTAATTTGGAACAAATAATGGAAAGATGAACATCAATACCTTCTTCTATTTAAAAAAAATAAAATACTCCTTTAAAATCCATGGCATTAGGATTTAGCTCATTTCCCAAGATTTCCAAATGTGTAGGCTTATGTGTAGGAGCATAGGATTTCAGTGAGATTAAATTTGTGATAACACTCGAGAGTCTGTGCTATCAAAATAGTGTGGCACAAAATTTTATAAAGGTTACAATTTCTTGAGATTTTTTTCATTTATTTTAGCCTCATAATCTAATAGTGGTTTTAACTTTGAATTTTTCAATATACCGTTCTCAGCTGCAGAGTATTGCTGAAGTTCTTGAGACATAATTGCATAAAAACTAAGTTACTTTTATTTCCATTTTTAAAACTTCAATTTAAGTTACTATTTACAAAGAAAAACTGTTGCTAATCTGAATGATAAAGTGCTGAAGAACTAGTACCTTTGAAAATCTGCTCAGCAAATGTTTAAATGTCTAGTGTTCTATAATAGTTACAATGTTTATTTTAGAGATGTCATAATTGAGGCCATTCATAGGAAGAAGTGCCAGCAATTGGAATTCCCTGGTTTTAATATTTCAGGCAATCAGAGAGGCATTGTACGTGCAAATTTGTTCTTTAGTTAAACAGGGTACCCTGCAGAGACTCCTCAATGAGGTCTGTCTTTGGTGCTATTAGGGAATTACTCTTGCTTTTCTGCAAAATCATTGAATTTTTTTGTTTGTTTGTTTCCTATGGCACCACACTGTCTAGATAAAAATGTTTACTAGTGATCTGTACATTCCTCAGCATTGCTTTAAATATCTGTATTATTTACAAGACATTGATATGAAGTCCATGAAACCACTGTGCTGGAATCCCTGTTCAGATAGTATCATCTGACAAAACTCTTCAGAGGACACTCCTTTATTGTTTATTTAAGGAATAAGGACTAGAGTCAGGTTTATTTAAAATGCGTGCTGTAAACTCGCATAATGGAAAAATAAATCCATAAGCTTTCAGTCCAAACAAAAAAAGATAAAGCATGTAAGAATGGGGCAGCTTCATATAGTGAACATGGAGTTATTAAATACGAAGAAAGTTAAATGAAATGGTAGCGGGGTTAAATATTGTGAATCTCAAGCTTTTATGTAGCTTTTAAATGAGAATGAGGCTGCTCATAAGAAATTTGTGTTGAATTAAAGGTCAGCATTGGTAAGCAAGATAAATGAAATGTTTTTTGAGTACAACTAAATACATAGGAAAACACGACCTTGTTTGTTTATGACCTTTTTCTGTCCTTGTGCCATGAATGAAAACATTTTTATGCTATTAGATACTTTCCCCGAGATTTTCAACTGTATAGACTTTCATGTATGAAGACTTAATCAGATATGGGCTATTGAAGTTCCCATGGCTAGTTGTGGGACAGACTCATCATCTAATTCCAATTTTGTTCCTTTATATATAGTACACAGGCAACTTCCTGGTCTGAACATTGAGGCATATAGACTGTGGTAGTTCAGGATTCAGTTTTGCATTCTCTGTAGTCTATTTGTTATGACAAATAACAATAGATAAATTTATAAGGACTGGACATCTTAATCAAGGAGATGAAATCTCTTTTGTATTAATAAAAATAACTTGTAAGCTTAGAGACGGTTTAAGGCACAGAGCACAACTATGTGGTCCATTACCTAAAAGATGACAATGAGGCATAGTGTAAAGGTTTATTATATGCATATGTAAATTCAAAATGTGCTTTTCAGAAATAAGGGTCAAAAGTAAAAATGCTGCTAAAAGTTTTACGTATCAATATTGTGAGTGGAGTTTTATGCAATTTGTAGCTAGACTGTTTTTCCTGAACAGTACAGGTTTGGGTTGACCAAAGCATTTAGTAAGTTCCTATTAAATGTTTAATATTGATTTGGTCAGTGTTAAAAATGGTATCTCTCCTCCACTCCGGGGAAAAAAAAAATTACATGAGAATCAAGCGTATTTATAGCTACATAAACTTCTAAGCATGCCAGAATAAATACAGAGTATGTTACTCTAGAAATAGCCAACTGCCTAATATTATCAAGTCCATTAGACAAGGCACTTGATCCTTTTGGTCAAATAAGCTTGTAATAAGAATGAGCTACTAACAAAGGAGTCCTTCACCTCAAATTTTCCCCTTTTTTTAATGTAAGAACAAATTTTGCTGATGGGAATTGTCATTATTGAAAGGCCTTCTCTTGGGGCCAGAAAACGTGCTCATGGCAGAAGACTTTCTTGTGCAGTTTGTTTCGTGCAAAATAGGTTTTTGTTGTGCAGTATGATCAAACCAATGCCAACTTATCTGTAGGATCTCCACTGAGTAATTTAATGTTGCTGAGATGCACTGCTTATAATGTATTCTTTAGTTAAAATCTTCTCCGAAGAGTGCACATCTCATGATCACATATCATAAATCATATAATTTCTGCTTTAACTGAACCTAGTGTCAAAACTCACATTGCCTTAATTGGGGCAGGAATTTCACATTAGTATTTTGTGTAAAAGCACTTAAGGCATTATGATTTAAAGTTACCTATCTAAAAGTAAACTCAGAACGTAACTACGGGTGTTTCAGTAATTCAGGCAGTGAACTCCATGAATCACATGGAGAACTAAGCATGTGAGATGTAAGAATAAGTTTCTTCTTTACAATTTGTCTTTGACAAAATGTATAGAATGTGTTTTATATGTGAAAGTTTCAGGAAAGTTTTCAGTTTCTTTTGTATGTAAAAAGTAGGGAAACATAAGATTCTCTTTTCTGCTGATATAGCCACTCAATGTTTTTTTTCCTAATGCTGAGAAAGATTTAATCCTGTAAAATGCCAACATTTATTTACTTCTCCTACTTCCCAGCCATATTCAGTTTCCACTTCTAGATTAGTTTCTCTTCCTTCAAAATGCATTTATCCATGTTATCTTCTGAACTCTGTTCTTAGCTTCTACTTCATGAGAATTTTAGATTTCTTTCCTATTCTCGGTTTCTAGCCCCGGCCCATTCTGGAGCAGGCAATGCAAGAAATCCAGGTTTGCATCTCTGTTTGTATCTTGACTCTTAGAAAGACAGGATTCCAACAGGCTGAGCTGAAGATCATTGAAGTTAGCAGATGAAAGGACTTAGAGCTGAACTAAGTGGTAAGAAAGTCTAAATTTTCTGCCGATTTTACTGGAATCAGCAACATCTTTAGAGATAAAGATGAGAAAACTTATCAGTACATTTAAATGGAAAATAGATCCATTATGCTAGATCCATTTCCAAATAGATTATGCTATTTTGGAAAAAAAAGAAAACATTTGCATTCATAAGGCAATTCTTAACCCTTATAATTTGCTACCTCAAGTTTTAACTTCCTAAAGTTTAGAAATCAGCAGTTAAATCAACTAGGCAATATTGACTCTGCCCTAGTGTCAGTAGTTAAAGCTTCTAATACTCACTTTTTTTCCTTTCATAGTTCTTTTATAATGTGTTATTTTTGGATCAGTGACATTTTCTAAGTATTTTAAGTCAGAAACCATCTGAATTTTGGAAATACCGTTGTACTGTATGCCTTGTACACATGCTGCTTTCCACCCACTCCCCTCACCCCAAACAAGTGTCTATCTTGGGTTATAGAAAAGATGTTGTCTTTCCTCATAAGATGATGTCCTCGTACATCTTATCTATATTGTGGTCCGGTTATAATAATACTTCTGCACTGACAAATTGCAGCTCTGTTCACAGACATTGAGACTCGGAAGATTTAATTTACGGAGAGTATGATTGCCTTCAGAAATCCCTGTGCATGTCTGGCAGTCTGATAAAGCAGGCAGTCGCCTTTTAATGTAGACATTACAGACACAGAGTTTTGTGTACCTACAGCCATACTCATAGTAAAGGGCTTTTTTGTAGGTTGCCAAAGAGCTTGGGAGGGAGGTGGTTGATATTTTCTTTTCCTACTGCTGATGTATCAATGTCTTGTCTGTGATTTTGCTCTCTGTTTCTGCTGCAGAGCTTCCCATGGGCCATTCGGTGCAGGTGTAAAGTGCTCAGATGCAATCGTAGTTTGTAGGGGAGTTTGGCGTGAGGGGTTGGTTGTTTTTCTTACTGTGTATCAGGTGGCAAGTAGCAGGGTGGGTTTTTGAGCGTGCCATCTGGAAGGGGTAAAGCCCAGGGCACTGTGCAGAGGATGGGGAAAAGGCACCAAAGTAGAATGCAGGAGATTGGCCTATTTTTGGGGTTCTAAACATCTTCCGGCCTTTCTCTGTATTCATTTAGATAAATTTTGGGGCTTGTCCTTGAACTGACTTTCAAGACATTATTTCTGGGGGCCTGAGATTTCCTGCAGGCTCTACAGAATGAGTTTGTTTTTCTTTTGCCTTTTTCTACTTCATTGTTTTACGTGCCAAGTGCATTTGCAGATGGAACACAGAGTGGCAGTTTTCTAGCAAGATGGTTTAATTACATCCAAAGGCTTGTAATCACAGGCTTTGGTGGGACGGGCTATGAAAATGCAGCGTAAATGGTGCATACAAATTTTAATGAATTGACCTCTAACTGTAATAAAGGAAAAAGATTAATTGCCTTATCCTCGATGCTACAAATTATTTACATTATGATTTTATATGAATGACTAATCAATTACAGGAAGGGAGGCAAGTTTAAAAAAAACAACCCACAGCATAGGTATATTTCATCTGTACATCTTAACTAAATATGTTTGAATTCATGAAAGCATCATACTGATTTCAGTTTTTACGCAGCTAGACAAATGCAAGGAAAAGGTAAATGATAAATGCTTTCAGAGAAGATCTTTTTTAAAAAAGACAAAACCATACATTTTTATTTTTTCCCCCAGTTTTAGAGTTAATATAAGCGTGCTACAACTTAATACACCTTAAGAGGGAAAAGAATTTTCTGTATATCTCTTATCTGCTGAGTATCCAGCTTGTTCCCTTTTTTGAGTTTAGCTTGCCGTATAGTACTCTGCTCTCACAGTTCCTGAAACTTCACGTACAGATCTGTATATAGATTTCTTCCATCATCTTTAGCAAATGCAAATCAAAAAATGCAGTTTGCCTATCATTTTCTTTTATAGAATGTTGTTAATTGTAAGTACTGCTGAGAAGCATTAAGATTTTTTAGCCATTCGTGCCTCTTCATTTTAAAGATAAAATAAAAAGTTCCCACCTTCTTTTAAAGTTGATAAAAGTTCCGCAAATGTACATGTTAATCTTCAAGAGATTCTAATAAACACCTTATATAATGGGAATTACATATTTTCTTAAATAATGTGATTTTTTTTTTTTTCCTATTTAAACATGCAGTTTCATATAGCCTAAAGTAGACAGCATGGCAAAACTTTTTTGTTCTGGTGTTTAAATAAATGCAGTGTGGCATTACTGTGTCTTTGGAAACCTGACCTAACATTTGACTGGTTTGATGTAACTGAGAAAAGAATGCAACTTTAACATTGTTTGGAGGGCATTTTAAACTAAATGTGGATTGAAAGGAAAAGCATAACTGTATATATTTACATTAAGATCTTTAGGTTCTAACCAATTATGGTAAAAAAAATAAGTGATTTATTTTCAGAAATGGCTTTGGATATCTGTCAAAAAGGTAAAGCTCTTAAAAAAATCTACTCCGCTCATGGGATTTCTGGAATTTTCTGCCAATATTCTGTATATGTTGTCTAAAACACAAATTATTCCCCTAAACATGAATACAGCCAGGATCTGAATGTTAGTCTACCTCAAACATATTAAATTTATTTTTCTACAGTAATAAAAATAATAATTTGAAGGTCAGGGCTAGAAAAATGGAGGGTAAAAGGAAATATTGCTTAAGTTACAGGAAGTCATGTTTTGAGGTGCAGGTACTGCACTAAGGCAGAGGAGTTAGTAGCTGAGTTGCAGGTGATGTTTTTACTTCAATACATTAATATTATAAAAGTAGAGAGTAGATAAGGGAGGAAAAAATCATGCTCTTAAAGAGGGCACAAGTAGAAGAATATGTAATTTGTATTTAAAAATAGGTACTTCTCAAATATCTTGAAATTTGAATCAGTAGTTAGAATGAGGCAGGACGAAACACTTTTGAATTAATTGTTAAAATTCTCTTTGTTTTAAAGATGCTGCATAGGTATAGGAAGATATCAGAGGCTTATGAGAGGGGTGCTGACCTGCGGATAAATACTGATTTGAACCAGTCTAACATTTTGTAGCTGCCCTTTTGTCTTAGAGGAAGAAATGTAAAGTATTCATTAATCATGTTATATTTGAAGGTGCTTTTTTTAGAATCTAGTATCTTATGAAAGCCTATATAGTGGTGTATGCATTTAGTAAGAGTTTCCATGTTAACATTTTAGCAACCTTTAGTAGAGAAAATATAACCAACCCCCCCCAACCAGAACACCAGCTACTAATCTCACTATTATAGATTTCTTATTTTAAAACAAGTATCCAAAACAGTGTAAAAGGATGAATAATTTTAATGATGTGAAAATATTTCAAATATATAGATCTTCCGATGCAAAAGAATTATTTTGCACTCCCAAAGAGTGTGGATGATTTCCATTATTTTGAAAATTTCCACACCACAGGTTACACAAAGCTTGTATAGTTGTAATTTTTCCTTTGGAGATGCACCTCATAAGAGCTTGCAAATAATTTGACCTTTTATTGTATTTTGCTTTTGTTTTATTCTTCCTTTCTTCTTCCTAATACCAGTCTCTAAGGTCTAGGGCTAAATTGTAGAACTTGTTCTTAATGTACTTTCTTCTCTTCCCACCCCAACGTAATTTAAGGAATTACGTTGCTGTCACTCATCTGACTGTTGTTATTGCTCATGGGACGCTAATGGAAAAAAGATAAGGCTAGCAGAACTGCAGTCACTGTATACTGAGACTGTTTCTTAAGCAAAAGTGTCATCAAAGCTAGTCTGTAGAATTTATAGTAGACAGAATTTTTTTTTTGTTTTGGTGTTTTGTTTGTTTGTGGGTTTTTTTGGGGGTTTTTTTTTGTTTTTTGTGTGAGGGCTCAGACAATTGACAGAACCGGGAGAAAGGAAAAGCTGGATTTGGTACTTTAACTTTTAGTTGCCTAAGGAGTTCCCTTTTCATGCAAATTCCTTTTTACTCGTTCATTATTGTTAACTTGTGTCAGCCTTCAATTAAGAGATCGCCTTTTGTTCTGTACAGCATGTGTCAGTCAAAGCCTTTAAGTCATATCAGAGTACCAGTGGAGCATATTTATGTGTCTGGATGTTCAGGCAATTCACATATTCAAATAACAGGTACAGAATACTTCAACTGCCCTGCAAACTGGAATCCCAAATGCCATACAAAGCTCTGAAATTGCATCCATCACTTCTCATATTTCAATATCGACTTTTGGCTTTCATCCTATTACATAAACTTGCCAATCTCTCCTCTGGCTGTACAGTCATTACAAGCTGAAGAGATTTGAGTTCCCTATTTTCTATTTCACCTTTCCCTGACACATCCCCAGTTTAATCTTCCCATTGCTCAGTTATTGCAAAAATGGGCAAAACTGCTGTGAAGATGAGTATGCTTTCTTCTGAAAGAATATATATTGCAACATATGAATGAACTCAAAGTTCTCGTATTAGTGGTTAGAATATAAAATAATTCAGCTTTAAAAGGACCTCAGCTCATTCTTCCACAATTTCCTAATGATTAAACAAAGAAACAAGAAGGAAAAATAATGAACTTCAGTTTGCCATAAATACATTTGTTTGCTTTTTCCAAATAGCCAGTGAACAAAATGATTTGTTAATTGCCCAGCTCTTCTTCTGTGGCCAGAACCCTCTCTATTGTCTTGGTGTTTATTGCTACTTTCTTCACACAGAAGAAAGTATGTGGGAGAAACTTGAAACTCGTTGTCTGGGGGTTGTACAGAAGACAAGGCAGGAAAGCGTTTAGGGTTGTGTGTGTGTGTGTGTGTGTGTATTTTGTTTGTTTGTTTTTATAGTGGGGTTATTTTAAATAATCCCATCTGGTTCAATCTGGTTTTGCATTAAGTGTCAACTCTCCGTCTTTGAGATGATTTCTCTTTCCTCACCGGATGTTTTCCTCAGCATCTGATACACACAACTAAACAATATGTACAAAAATTACCTTGCATCTGGACTTGGTGAAAACATGGTAGATATTCCTTAATGCAGTGTTCCCTTGTGCCTGGGGTAGTACATTCTTCAAATTGCAATTTGTTTAGGCTAGCATCATTGTATTACTTATGTAGGAGTTCCAAAAACATAACATTCAGATTGTGGCTGTGGGAAGAAAATGCTATTTATAAGCATAGTAAACCTAAGCCTCTTACAAAACAAAAAGGAAGGGGAAAATGCATCTTCTCACCAACCATCTCCTATTTGTTGGACAGTACGAAGAGGGATGCACAATGAAAGGGTTCAGGAATAAGACAATCTGATGATACATGGTGCGTCCCCTACTTTAAAAGTGTCTTTTTGTGTGATCTTCCTATGTGCTTCAAGACCAGATATCCTAATGTTCAACAGCTGTATTTGAAGGACAGATTTTTCAGAAAAACTTCAGATCCCATTTAAGCGTAACTAAAGCTGGTTAAACGGAAAAGAGGTGGCGGCTTTTATCAAAGTGATTAAAATGTAGAAGTTTATTTTTTGTCTACAATGTACAGAACCCAAAAGTAATTTTAGATATTTTTCCAAAAATATAAAATGAGAAGTCGACCAAGAGCCCAATGTTCTCACCTGCCCTTCTGCTTGCCTTTGTGTCTTGACAAGAGTTGTATTTCTCTGGACGTCCCTTCTCTTGCATCAGAGTTAGCAACTGAAAGGAATTCCTTCAAAAGCGTCTGACCCTAATTATGTCTGACAGTTGGGAACACATTATAAATATTTTGAAAATTGGCTTTTTATTTTGGTGTCCTAATTGGAGGAATGTCTGTAAGTGTTGGTTTTCTCATCAATGAATTGCGGTACAATATGCATATCATTTTGCTTTAATGCTTGAATGTTTATAAAGCACTTTGGGATCTTGTTACTGGCTTTTGAGTAGTAACATTAATATTGGACGTACATTAAATAATTTCTCTTTATAGATAAAATGAGCTAAATGGATGTAAAACACCAATCAAATTAATTAGGCATACTGTTTCTTTTCTAGTGAACAAACACAAGCCCTGGATTGAGACATCGTACCACGGAATCGTAACTGAAAACAATGACACTGTAATTTTGGATCCTCCCCTTGTTGCTTTGGATAAAGATGCACCTGTTCCCTTTGCAGGTAGGAATGTACATCAACAGCAGCATTTGAGCTTATGGACTGCATTATGAAGTTATTAGCATTTGTGGGGCAGAGATAATGTAATCTGATGTTTAGAGGCTGTGTCTGAGTACTCAGGCCTTGACCATTGGCCCATAGGCCTTGAAATGAGGTGTCTTTTACAATGAATGTGCCTGCTCGTTTGTTGTGAAGCAGAAGTGATTACAAACAGCATAATACAGCAGGCCTCCACTATCAACATATTTTTTAATGAAAACACAAGAATTATATAATTACATTTGAATTTGCTTTTATAGAAATGAACCATTACAATTGCCTAAAATAATAATAGATAGTTAGTTTTGTTTAGTAATAACAGCCCCTGCTTTCTCTCTTCCTATTCCACTCCTTGGCTATGGACAAACTATGTGACAAATATTTAAAGTTGCTCAAATCTTATGTTACTGTGTTAGTACTTTATAACTGTCAAGACTTGGACAGAAAATTTAATGGAAGTTTTGAAAATTTTTGCTCAGATTGCTGTATGATAGATGTATGTCATATAGAAGTTTTTACTTGTATTAAGTCTATTCTTCCTGACACTTATTCTGTCATATTATGAGTTCCTCAAGCAGAAAATAGTACTTTTGCATGTCAAGCAAGTTTTCTTTTAAATTTCCTGTTTCACTAAAAAGATTTTTTGAAGAAAAGGGAGAATATTAAGGCTTGATAGCTGTTCTGAAGATCCTAAAGAGATGCAGTTATTAAAAAGATTATATTGCTTAAGAAACTTTTATAAGGAAAGGAACTAGTGAAGATGAGTATCCTTGTTCTTGTGGAATACAGTCATGTTCAGTAAGCAGTAAGACAAAGTACTTGGCCCAAACAGCATTTTACAGCATTATGCAAGAATTGTTATTAGCCATTTTCCCCAAAAGCATATACTGTCATAAACTCATACCCTCAAAACAGGGATTCACAAATGTTTTCTTTATATATTGAACCCCAGTTTAATATCGAGATTGGTTTGTCACTCATGATGCCCCATGGTTCTTGGTTGCACAGAACACACTTCTTCCTCAACCACGTGTGCACTGGGGATGTTCAGTGGAGGGGACTCAGCTAAACTTAGTCAGAGGTAAAAGACTCAAATAGCATATACGTATGGATACAGCAACCTCAGCATGAAACAGTTGGTCTGCTTATCAGTTCCTATGGCACCGAGTTACTTGCTAATGGAGGCATAATCAATGTCCATTCAGAGATAAGTAGACAGCCTCTAACTGGGAGGTACTAATTGTAATCAGAGCAGGTACACTTCATAGAAAGATGCTCAGGGTAAGGTGTCCTTAACTCAGTTACGAGTTTTTGAAGCAAAGGAAAAAGTATGTGTTTCCAAATTATTTTTTTTAATGCATTCATCAAGAAGCAACTATATGTTAAAACAAACAAAAAGTGTGGAATGAGACTTTGAATGATAAACAGTTATCTGTAACATGTTTGAGTACGCTTTTTTCTTATAATGGTAACTTTCATATATGTGTGCAATCCATTCTTCCAAACGTTTGTGGAAAACAGTAATGTAAACTTAGATGAAACCCTTGCTAAACTAAACCTATCTGTGAAATCTTCAGGTACAGTTATTTAGGAATGAAGATTGTTTCCTAGTGGAAAGATGCCCTTTTCATTTTTCTATGACTATGAATGTTCCAACACATATTTGCTTCTTTTACTTGCATCCCCTTGGGATCCTTACAGGGATGTTAATCACATGTGCTGTTTCCACTGATACTTTTACAAACTCTTTGCTGACTGGGGATTTGCTAGCCTGATTATTTTCTTCGGATTTACATTGGGACAATTGACATATTTTTAATTAATTAGTTATTTACTCTTCTTGTAGAAAATCATCCTTTGAAATACTGAACTTGCACAGACAGACTGGCTTTTGTGATAAAAGTTACATTAGACAGTAGTTTTAGTTTCTTCATTTATTTATTTCAATTATTTATATTATAAGAAGTATTATTGGGTCTAGGAGGAAAAATACTTGGTGTCTATTCGCTGACATTAATAGTTCATTTCCAGGTAATATTGTACATTTGGCCTGATGATCTGCAATCCAGATGTAATATTACAATACTGATTGAACCCTTAATTCCCTTGAAGGGCCTGGATTCCCTACCTGTTTGGAAAAACCTCTATGTGCGTTTTTTTTAAGACTCTTGCCTTTTAAAATTGTTGGAGTAACTTCTTATTTCTGTTTTAAATTTATGCTTTAATATAATGTAATTTTATTTGGCTTCATAATACCATTAATTTTATTATAGGTCTTTATAGAAAATTCAATTTGTGTAATGTATTTAATAGGAGAAAACTGGAAATAGATACAGCTACAACATTAACGATATTCAGTAGCTGTACATTTAACAGTATTGTAGTGTGAGCTCCAACAGTTCCATTCCCATCACCCTATTAATATTGTCAGTATTTCGTCCAACTATTGTAGAAAAAAGAAATTAAAATTTATAGTCTTTTGAAAGATTTTTTCATGATTTTTTTTTTTAAATAGGTCCAGATTCAAGGATGTATCAGGGCAGTTTCTGACCTGTGCTTAGATATCTACTTAAATCTCCTTGAACAAGCTCTATTAAGACTAAATGTACGTGGTTTCTTCCTCTGGAACTACAGCCGCTGCAATAGTTTACCGGCAGATTGTTGGCTATTCCATCACTATTAGTGTTAGCTTATAAAAGTAGACATTTTTTTAAATAATATCAGTGTGTATTTGACTTCAAAAAAACCCCACAAAACCAAACAACAAAAGAACCCCTCCAAAAACCAAAACAAAAACCAAACCCCAAACCAAACAAAAACCCCCAACCCAGCTGCTGTATATCCTTTCAGTTTTCACATGGACATAAGTCCCGTAGAAACAAAATTGAACTAACAACAAAAAGAAAACTCTCAAGTTAACCACCAGCTTGATGTTCTTAGGGAATGCCTGTATAGCAACATAGCTAGATGTTATGTGGACAGTTTAATCTTTCTACTTTTCTTAATTTCTTCCTTTTTAAGTGCTTGTCTTCCATCAGTGACAGGCTCAGGAAAATTTGCAGGTTTTATCATTGAAAGCGGTGGCAGATCACAGTAGGTGAAATGCACATTTATTTCATACTTTTGTTTACTAATTTATACCTATTTATTCCATATTTATTTCTATATCTTGCTAGTGAGGGTGTAGTCCTTTTGGAACCATGCTTAACTTGTGGAAGTAAGGGTAGGTAGTCCTTATGTTTATGGCCAAGGCAAGGAGAGCTTCAGAAAGGAGGTGCAGTAGTGTCAAGCCAGAAAGTATGTAATGTCAAAACGAGCGTGCTGGGGTCATGCATTGGAGACTATAAACCTCACTGAGTTTTTGTCTCCAAATTGTCTGCACTATGCTTTATAAAACAAAGTGAGTGTTGAGGTCTGGGATATCTGTAGATAGGCTAGCACTGTGGTCTCTGGGATTATAATGATGGCAAGATGTGCAATACTAGTAGCAGACACCAGCAGATAATGAGACTGTACTGTTCTTTCCATGCAGGAAAGCACAGGTCTGCTGTACAGCCCTGGCTTAAAGGAGCCAGGAAGGGCTGTTTGTACCACTCACTGTAAAAGCTTGGAGTTCAGCAAGAGGAGCCTGGAAGCGGGCAGGTTTTCCAGCTCTGAGCTGTGTATTTTCAGGGATGCTTTGAGCAATGTACAGATCACCTTGCTCCTGTTGATTGCCCTGGTGCACGGGTAGTTTATGCATTTCATATTCTTCACCAGAGCAAATAATCTTTCACCTAATAACTACTTTGTTACTACGTACAAAAGCAGAACTAAGGTATTAAGACACATTTGGTATTGGTCAATAATTCTTATCTGCCCTCAGTGCTTTGGTTTGTTTCCTATACCCATTCTCACGTTCTCATTTTTTTAGTTTGAATGTTAGTTGTGCCATAGACCTACTCTAAACTATAAACAATATTTTTGTTTTCTCTTCTGGAAACTTTAATGCTGTTCCTAATACCTGTGTCTTTTTTCCTCTCCGTGGCTAAGGCAAGTCTTTTATTAACTGTCTTGTCAACCCTTTCTAGTAGTACACACATTATGGTGCGCATCAAACCCCTATTCATGGAGTGGTCACAAGAGAAAATGACTATAATCTGCATTTTTTTCCTCACCTCTGTCTAATGTTTAAAATCAAGGGTGATGACAGGAGAAAAAGAAATCGTCTGTGCAGTTACCCTCTCAACAGGTCTGTGTTTCCAGGGAGGACTAACGAGAGACTAACAGGACTAAATGCGCCTGTGAAAATGCTGGCTGTCAAATGTGATCAGCCTATTTCATAACTGGAGCATGAAGACTTTCACAAGATTGCAATGAATGGTCTTTGGTGTCTATGTTATGAATTTATTGTGAATTGTGCAGTAATTGGAGTATATCTAAAATCATGGTTCTTAAAATTATCATGGTACGAACGTATTCACTTTCTCTTTTTCATGCAAAATTTTTAGAGCCCTAGTTTTGAAGGAAAGCTTGAAAATACCATCACAAATGGTTAAGTGCAAGAAGTAATACGAGTAGTTTTCCAAACTTCAGTTTTTCAAGTCCTGACGTGAACGGGATTTTCACACACAGGTGTTGAGATACAACTGATCTTTAAAATAACTAGACTCACCACAGCAGCCTGGAGCCTTTTGCAGGGTATCACAGAAAAAAGAAAACCCCAAACCCCAAAAACATGAAGAAACTGCAACTCCTTTAGAAATAGGTTATGCCTTCCGTCCCTCTCTTCAAACAGTGTTGCGTAGGTGCAGTATGGGCTTACTTATTATCTAATTTAGGGAAATCCATTGGAGGAATCTGTCTTTAAAAAAATGTAATAAAATCCACCCAAAAGAAGAAATGTAACTTTACTTAGACTTGCACCAACCTGCAGGGTCAGCCATACAACACTCAGCTATCACACGCTGGTTATGAGGCTGGAAATCACTTCAAGGATTTGACTTTCAGGCTTAGGAATGGTTTGGCTAGAAACAAGGTGAGATCAGCTGAATCAATTTGACAATGTTCTGTTTCTGTGATAGCAAGCAGCCTTCACAAAATGCTGTAGGATTTTGGAAGGCTATTTGGAAAGGATGGCTGTCTGCATTTTAATAACAGCAACTCCGTTTCATCAGCAATGTTGTGCAAAAATAGATCTGAAAGGAACTTCAGGATGTCTCCAGTCCATCCTCCTGCCCAAGGCAGGACCCATTATACCTGTGTCATTCCTGATAAATAGTTTTCTGTCCTAATCTTGAAGATCTATAGTGACAGAGATGCAACAGCTTCCCTGGGCAATCTATTACACACTTCACCATACTCACTGTTTTTCATGATGCTTAACCTGAACTTTCTGCTGCAGTTTTAGCCCATTAGTTTTTGTCCTATCCACCACGGCCAGGCAGAGCAGATTATTCCCATTCTTTTTTGCAGCAACAGCCTTTTGTGTTACTCCCTAAAAGCACTGTGAGCATCTTAAACAGCATGGGGGTGGGGGGGGCTTTGGTGATCCATTGTGTTACTGATACAGATGTGAAGCAGAGAAATAGGAGGTAACTTTCAGAACAATGAGATGATGAATGCCGTTTTCACCTTGAAAGTGAAGAGCCTAACTCTTCGCTGTGTCACCATTATTAGGCTGATACGCTTGCATTTGAGTGCAAGTGTCGCAGCAAGGTTAAACTGGATAATTTTACCACAGCGAGTTGGGCCCATTAAGTCTTAAGCTGCTTTTATGCTCTTGATAGATTTACAGATAGCCTTTTTTTTAAAAGGTCAGACGTGTTTCTTCCTGGCTCCACACAGACAGGTACCCTCTATCTCAGAAGCAGTTGCAAATCGGACTTCCCTTGCAGATGGAGTCCCAGTCTCCGAGTACATTTTGGCTGTGCCAAAATCACTGTAAAAGATAAGGAGACAATAAAACCAGCCAAGAAGGATGTCTGAATGTTCACTAAACTACAAGCTGCATCCACAAACTCTCCCAAATCATCTTAGTTGTTTTAGCAGTTCAGAGGAGCGTGTATTCTCAGCTGCACCACAGCAAATCCAGTAGTTGTCAGTTCACTTACACCTAGGGGCTGAACGCAAAATCCCATTTCTCTGCCTCAAACTGTGAAGCTGTCTAGCCGCCTTGTTTGTTTGTTTTTATTGATAAGCAGTGGCATTAATAACAGAAACAACCTTTTTGGTACAACATTAAAAATACGGAAATTATTTTTCAAATTGTGACTCTGAACACTATCGTTTTTAACTCACTGTCAGCCAGACTTAAAACATGCTGTCAGTTTATGATACCCAGAATTCATCGGTGTTAAATATATTTCACTGTGAAAATGATGCATGATCAAAATGGCTGAATTGTAAGTGAAGCCATGGAGTATTGCAGTTGTTTATAACAAATCACCTGCTGATTTTTTAAACTTCTATTTTTGAGGTTTACATTTATTAATGTAGCTTAATCAGTTAAGACTGTAGCCTTTAAAGGTAAAAAAAAAAAAAAATCTCTTCATGATGATCATAACCTAAGGTAGAATAAAAGATTGGCAATAGCAGAATCGATTCCAGAGATGCTGGTTTTGACCTAAGGGATGCTGCTTGTCATCCAGTAAAGTTAGAGTGATAAATGCTCAGGCTTTACATTAAGAATGCACCAAAAAAAAATCACTCTGACAGTGACCTCTGTTGGTTAGTCCCTGAAGTTCAGAGATGAGGGGTTTGAGGGTTTTTTTTTTGTTTGTTCTTGAAGTTTTTGCTAATTAAGTTTGATTGCCTTTCTTAGTCATTTTGACAGCAGTTAAATAAAAGTAAGCAACATTAATGTCTCGAAAGAAGACTAAAGGTTCAAGAATTCAGACTGTTCTAATAGAGCTTTTAGTGGCTGCTGAGTGGTCTGTCATTGCAGAAGTGCTTAGGAAGAAAATTAGACTTTAATGCATGGACAGTGAATGTAAGTTGCTTCTGGCAGACAAAAACAGTAATGAATGAGAACATTGAGATAAACTTTATTGCACCTAAATATGCTAAATTACTCAAAGCCAGGAAGAAGCAAGTAAAGTAACCAACTAATTATAGTTTGATGATATTCACTTGGGCTTTTAGACTACTTACGGAAAATATTGATGTGAAATAAATTGGAACTGTTTTGAATAGTTTTTTTATATGTAAGATGATCTTTGGAAAATTAGGGCAGGATATTACTGTGGATCTGCAAACATACACATGAGCACAGGGACAGGATCTGGCATTTTATTATGCTGAAGTATAATACTAAATGACTACTTAGTTAAAAAAAACGTTTAATTAAAACAGGTTATAACTGAATTTGCCAGGAAAATAGTGTCAGTTGTTAAACTTCTGGTCTGTTCAGAACACTAGAGATAAACCTAAACAGGAAGTACTGGAATTGCTAAGCCTATAGGTCCCAAAATTGGTAGATGCTATTATGCTCTGACTATGGATGTAGATTTTGTCACACACCTTCTTTGAAACTAATGAAGCTTTGCTGTATGAGTACCATTATATTTAATAAAAAAAATACAAATTTTAACACCTTGTTAATGTTGTCATCAGAGCTAGGGCTGGTGATAGCTAGATAATCCAGTAAAACAAAGCTTTCTACAAAAAAAGAAAATACCAGTGTATAGAATTGTTCTATTCAAAGTAGCAAAGATCTGTGCCAAATTCAAACGAATTGTATTGTAGGAATTATTGTTATCCAGCAGCCCTGTCTGTGACAGGGAAAACTGAAAGATGAAATTTTCTTGGACCTTCCTGCTAGTCTGCTAAGAACCTTTAGCTTCACCTGTAAGATCTTAATAGTTGTGAAAGATAAAAATGTGATATAGAGTCATTGACAATTCTGGAAAACCATTGTTTCATTTGAACTGAATCCAGAATCAAATTAAAAAACCCAATGAAACAATGCAATAATGCAGGAATGATAAACTCTCTTTCTTAACCAGATCTAATTATATCAGGCAAATTTTATAGGAAATTAAAAAAAAAAAAACAGTCTGTGCTTCCCCATTTTATTCTTTGAAATTGTACTGTTAGTCATAAGAACATTATGGTTTTGACCTCAAAAATATTTTACTTTTTGTAAGAATTGGTCATGAATTTATGCAGGTTTTTTTCTTCAGTTATCATTGAAGGTGAACAATGAATTTTACTTTTACTTGCAAAACTAAGTATCCATCCAGGAACAATTAAATTTTTTGCAGCAACAGCCTTTTATTTTCTAAATGCTTTTGCTAATGATTCAGTTATGGAATTTCAAAGCTTGTTCTAAATATTACTGTCTGTTTATAAAACAATACTTGTGTGACTATTAGTGAAATGAAAGTGTCAATAGATGTTTGATTCATCAGCAATTCTTAATTGGTAAAAACCTTTGCGCTATATCTCAACAAACTCTGAAGTTAATACAGGCTATGTAAGGCATTGCTAATAAACACCTTTTTACAGGCATTTCGAACAGATGGTAAATCTTGAAGCAGTAGAACTAAACTCAGTGATACTGTAGTAATTTGTCCCATGTGCTGACTGCCCACCATGTAAGGACATAGCTGAATCAGTGACACCAAGCAATGTGATTATCCAGTTATATTCATGTATATTTACGCTATGAACAATGTACCTGAATCTGCAGTTGAAATATGAAGTAATTTATTTCAATGAGCTATGTCCATTACTTCTTTTTTTTCAACAAAATATTTTAAAAGCTGCAGAAAGTAATTCATTTTGTTGACGTACTATTTTAACAATTTTTTTTCTGCAATGGAATGTTTTGGAGTGAATTAAGACTAACTTGCTTTTGAGATGTAATTTTTGCTATGTAGTTAAGCATGGATCCTACACGCTTCAGTAGTTCTCTAAAATCAGTGATGTTTCCTTAGCTATGAGTTTAAATTCTGAATGTTACAGGAAGGACAGCATCGTAGGAAGTACACCATATTTTCCCTTCTATGATGTTAAGTGACTTCAAGCATTTTAAAATGGGACTTTTGTGATCTGAGTACAATCCCAAATTCACATAACCGATTCGTCAGCAAACTTAAAATTTTACTTAAGGGTAGAATTACTATTTGGTAGTAGCAGTCTCATGCTGATTTGCAGCACGTGTCATTCAGGTAAATAAATAGTTGCCTCTGAATCCTCTGTTTTGGGATAAAAAGGATGAGGATTAATGCTCTTACTGTGGTGTGAGTGATATGTTGAGGGCTGCCTTAGGCTTGAACAGGCTCTTATTTTCTTAAAATTAGTGCTTGCCAAATATGTGTAAGCAGGTGAAAAATGTAACAAAACCCTGCTGTAGTTAGACCTCTTTGTCATTATGCTTGCAGTGACTATCATAATTGCTTAAGTTCTTACAATTTCAGGTACAAATAAGCATTTTTAAACATTTATTGATAGAAATTGAATTATTTGAAAAATGATGACAGCAAGCGTAACTCAAAGGCATGAAGCTGGACAGTGAAGCGGTTGAAACAAACAAGAATGATACCAGTGTTACATTTTTTTCTTGTCGCATAGTTTGTTTCTCATCGTTATTTGGTATTCAAGAAGTAGTAAACTTGACCTGTCCATTTTTGCTTTCAAGGGTATGTCAACCTGGGAATTCAAAATCTGTGGCCATCTTTACTTCCAGTACTACAATAACATAAAGGACTCTCAGAGGGAGGGCTGAAAGAAGTAGTGTTGGGGACCCAAGTGAAGGAATAAACAACTATTCTGAGTCAAATAGTACAACTTCCACTTTAGTATCTCTCTTCACACTTTCATTCCTTCCATGGTCTGTCCATTAATTCAATTACATCTATCTCCTTCACGTAAATATTGCCCTCTGTGTGTGTGTTCCTATGTTGTCATATTCTTAAGTGAAGGATGATGAATTTTAAAAATAATAATTTGTAAAGGCACGAAGCATTATTTATGTGGACTTAGAAAAATCATTTATAATACCATGAAGTGTTAGTAACATAACAAGTGGACTTGGAATTTTCACCACTTAGAAGTTTACTGCAATAATATTGGCACTACAGGATTCCAGTTTGCTTTAAAAATAAAATCAATAGGCTAAATTAGTTGGGAAAATGTCATGTTAAAATGTATTTCTCAGAATGGAACTACTTGAGTAAGGCAGCAGGGACACGTCATTTGCTTGAAGGCGTTTCTAAATATTAGAAACGTTTTAAAAGAGCAGCCTAAATAGGTAATTATTTAACCTTTAGCGTTCCTTTTGCTTATTGGTCAGCAATTCTCTTCTGGAAAGAATAGTTGAGAAACCCTGCTTTCCTTTAAACCTGCTACTTTCCACTCACAGCTGAAAAAAACTTATTTTTCTGGACTAGAACAAACTCTCTCAATAGCCTGTAAGTGCTATTGCTCCCTTTGCTTGCTAGGGCAGCCTTAAAAAAATGCATGTGATATTACTTTTGTGAAGCAAGAGTGGGGAAGGAGAATATAAAGAATTCAAACTCTGGACAGGTGGTTTAGGGCATCAGTTTTTTTCTCAATTCTCCTGCTTCTGGCTGTGTGAAATGGATCAAACCAATTTGTTCTTTTGGCCTAGGGTTTCCTCCACTGTCCTTATTGCTGTGTGTTTGGGCTGTAAAAAAATCTTCCAAGTGCCTTTATCTCAATGAGTATGCAGCACTGAACACAGTCTCCTTGTGCAACACCAAGCACAAGGAGGATTTGCTGTTCTCAGCTGTCACTATTTTCTGTTCCGGAGGTATGTCGTATGTTTGTAGTAAAGCAACAATTGGATTAGTATGGATGCTGAACCTGAGCTACCAATCCTGCTAGAGATATACTTCAGTATGGTTACACGGCTCTACCTCTATGGCTGTCACACCAGCTCCCAACCGGTAAGGCAGATGCATTACTGAGACATTGCAGAGTTAGGGACATGACACGAAGAGAAAGTATTGGCAAATAGTGGGGGGGAAATGTGTTCTTACAAAAAGGTTGAAGACTGTTGATACAGGATGCATTGTGTTGATGTGTTTAAGGTTGTTATTTCTCAAAATTAAAAGATAATTTCTTTAATGTTTAGTCTTGGGGTTCTGTTTTGTGAAGAAGAAATTAAATGTGTCCTGTTTTTACTAAAAATGTGGAATAAGCTAGATATGCTTGTCATTGAATAGATCTGTGTTTGTTCTTGGCCGTTGTAGATTTATCTGTAGTCTATCGAGAGATAGACTATCCAACTGTTTATGATGAAAACACAACACGATGTAAAGAACCAAGTATTTTCTTAATCATGTTACATGCATAGAGAAATGTCACTGGGATGTTGTGAATGGTACTGATCCCACTGAAATACAGTGGGGCAGCAAGGAGAATTTGAGAGAAATATTGTAAGAATTTGCTAGATTTTCTAAGGAGACATATTGAGAACAACAGGGCTAATATAACATCTAGGTTTTGCTGGGCTTTCATTCTGCTGGAATTTTGTTATAGCAGGCTTCAAGGGACTTAAAAAAATTAATTGCCTACATTTTCAGGTATCTGCTAATCCAGAGAGGCTGGATGGCTTTGATGTATCTACAGTATGTGGAAATACCAGACATAGTCAAGTACATCCGATATGTTCAGTTGTTATTTTAGCTGTTACACAGTCACCTTTACTCTTCATGTGCTGGGCATGAGAAGGAGCTTGGCAGAAAGGAAGTTTAAGTTGCCTTTTTTTCCTAAATGATTAGCCTCTATATTTTTTGTGGTGTTGCATCTTGCATTTACTGTCTGTATAAAAGACACTTCAGGTTGGTTTAAAAAACAAAATAAGTTCTTCTTTCATTAGATATTCTGCTACACAAAATATATACCCATTTCATTCAGGTAATTGGTCTTTGCAGGTAAAATATAGTAGATAATTAGACTCTTGAGGTGAAATTTGCTTTCCTCTTTTACTTTTTTTTTATTTTGAGGCTTTGTTTCTTAGTAGGCTGTTCTGTTTATTCCACCTTTCTTGAATGAAATCAATTCCGTAACTGTACTGTGCAAATTTAGTACAAAATGAAATTCAAGGAACAGAGACAAAATGTAAGTCAACTCATGGGCATAGTAATCATAATTTAGCCATAATTTGCAAAATAGAACCTAAATATTAATCCACAGAAACAAATGGGCCTGCTTTTATATAAAAGTCATCATAGTGAGGCTGGTCAGGGGGCTGCAGCACTTGCCCATGAGGAGAAGCTGAGGGAACTGGGCTTGTTCAGCCTGGAGAATAGACAATTTGGGGGGAACAAAGCAGTAACCCCCCAGCACCTATGAAGAGGGTATTGAGAAGATGGAGCCAGGCTCTTCATGGTGGGAGGAGGAGAGACAACAGATAGAAATTGAAACAAGAGGGGTTCAGACTGCACATAGGGTAGAACTCTTTCACCAGGACAGTCAAAGATTGGACCAGGATGCTTAGAGAGACTGAGCCACCTCCATCCTTAGAGGTTTTCAAGACCCAGCTGGATAGAGTCCTGAGTAACCTGAGTTCATAGCTGCCCCTGCTTTGAGCAGGACATTGGCCCAGAGAACTTCTGAGGTCCCCTCCAGCCTGAATTGCCCTATGATCCTGTGATTTTACGATGTTTGGATGTTTCTTTCAGATATTAAATTCCTAAAGAGGTGGTTGGTGGGAGGACACAGGAGTTTGTTGTAATGCTATGTCAGAAAGATCGTGTGCTCGCTTTCTATGGATTTGAAGAAGATGCCTGTGTTGGCAATGACAAGGCCCCTTGATAAGGGAAAGGAAACAGAGGATCTCCATAGCAGTGACCTGGCTGAAGTCAGCTAGCAATGTTCTTTATCTGCATATTTATTCTCAACTGAGTCAGAGAGGAGAACAGGCTTCCCTGTTTAGTGTAAGCCTTGCTTTTTGTATTTGAGTGATACTTTTATTTCACAATAAATTACTTTTAAAAAGGATCCGTAGCTTTTTGTATAAACTATTCTTTTCACTCTTAACTACTATGGCTATGTAGAATACACACAAAAATGGAGGCCTACAAAGTATTAGTTATAAATAAAAATTCCTAACGCCAATTATTTAACTTTATATGACTGCTGAGCCATAAATGCTCTTTATGTGCCTTGTGCTCGTATAAAATTCAGAAGAAAGTACACTGAAGATAGTTGACAGCAGACTGGCTCTTACAGTTCACTCTTACGGCAAAATGACCAGATTGTATTGAGTGAACGCTTTGGCAGTGGTTCATATCAAAATTGTATTATCTTGTATAGCAGTTCTGTGTTGACTGTAATCACATAATAGTCATGAAAGGCCACATGTCCCTCCCGAACCTTGACAGCATATATCAAGTAAGTACTTCTTTATTTGTCATTCTTTCAGTGTTTTTTTTAGAGAGTGTATCAAAAATAAGTAAACACTAATATCAGACCTCTCTTACTATTTTTAAAAATAACAGCTTATGATATATGCAATTAATACAGTTAGACATGCTAAAATATTTAAAATGCGGTCTTTAAATAAATAGTTGAATACCACTTTAAGAAGAAGCTGTATTGTATGCCCTTGATTCATCTGGGGACTTTGTCTCTCAGTGGGACTTAATTTTCTGGTTAATTGTTGTTGTGAACAAATTTTTGGAGGAGAGGTTGTGAAAGAGACTGGTAGGGATTCAAACTTGTCATGCTGTTGGACATCTGTCTGTTTCAGTTTAATTGCAATATATTAATTTACTTTTAATTTTAAACAGCTTTTTAAAAGAAAGATTTTATTACCAGAAATAATGGATTTCTTACTGCACATACTGTCCCTTCTGGCTTTTTAAAATTCCTTTGATCTTCAGATATTATAGAAGATTAAGTGACAGAAGAGCAGAAGTTAAAAAAAAAAAACAACAAAACAAACAAACTCAAACACCCAAAACACCCCCAAACAAATGAACAACACCACCCCCCCAACAACCTTGATAATCTTACTGCTGGGACTATAAATTGATTTGTTACTTTTTATCTTTTGCAATTAAAAGGAGAAGAAAAAAAAATGAAGCTTTTTCACTTCAGTCATAAGAGTCTAGTTCTCAGAGTTGTTCAGACTTCATACCTGCTCTTTTCTTAAGGGAAGTGAGTCATATTTTGAGTACGTGGGTTGAAGAAAACATTTTATTTGATCTAATTACCCTCACTGTGTTATGCTGAAATTTCCACCTTACTGATTGATTTGTATAACTTTTTTATTTACTTCCATTTAAAATTTAAGCCATTAAACAAATCAAAGGTGTAGAACTTTCTAGTCCAAAACTACCAGGTTTGAAAAAAATGTGTGAACAGTGTTGGTTAATCTAAAATTGCATTTTTCACTGAACACATTATTTACTGTGTTCTACACATTTCACAGCTATTCGCGGTCAGGGATTTTAAGTTAAATATCTTCAAAGGTTGCTGAAAACTTCCTTTATTTTTTCATTGACCTACCATAAGCCTCTTTCATTATATGACCCGTCCAGGCTTTTTGAGGTATTTTTTGTATCATTGTGTTTACAAATACATGGGTGTTTAAAAAACAGAAGTTGCACAGATTTGGTTAGATGATGTTGACCCGTGAGTGATATTCTTATACCAGGCTGTCACTATTACTCATTTGTATTATCTGTTTAATCTGAAAAATTAGGGAGAGGGATGAATGATCTTCAATAATAATGCTATTGAACTAATGGAGAGACAGACAAGGAAATAACTCATTAATTACTGCTGTACAATTATTATATAAAATGCATGAAAATAAATGCTTACATTTATATGCATAATGATGCACTACTCTGAAGAAAGATGAGATACTCCTTTGTTCTTGGTCCCATGTTAAATAGTACAAGCTTTTCTTTTGAAAGGTGTCATACTTGTATTGCAGTGACACCCAAATGTCATCTAAGTGCCCGTTGGTCTGGGTTACTGGTTAAAAATGCCGTCTAAAATGGTACAAGTAAAATTACACCATAACACTTAAGATACCTTCCCGAGTGAATTGTGCCAAAGTTCCAAAAGGATGTAGAACTGTATACTGGCTAGGAATATTAATTTAGTACCAAATTTAATATATTTTTAATTGAAAAAACAATCCCAAACCAAAAGAACGGCACAATTAGAAATACCTAACCTTATTCCGGATATCTGGAGAATCTCTTAGTATCCTCACTGATTGGGTTCTTTGCCAGTGACACTAGACTAGCGCATAGGAATTTTGTTCAGTGGTTTGGAAACAACTGCTCCGTGTGTAGGTGAAGCCTGAGTCTTCTGTATTGAATGAATCAAGTCTTTATATTATTTTAAATGTTCTCTGATGTCAGGATGACTCTTGTTTCTCAGACTGAAAGGCAATGTAGAGAGGACAGTTCATGGGTTAGAACTTAACCAGTCTTTGGGCAATGGGGCTTTGGAAACAGCTCCATGGACTGGGTGGCGAAGGCAGGCTTTTGACAGCTTCTGTGATGAGCTGCCCAAAATTGAATGTTCGGAATACTCACCGCTGTTTTCAGAAGCAAGTGGACTGGATTGAGAAAGGATATGCTTTGGTTATGGAGACACTGGGAATTTATTTGAGTGAAGATTACATGTTTTCATGAACTAGCTACTGCTATCTAACTACATGAAAACGGTAAGATAATTTGCATGGAGAAATAGGACGGCTGGGGTCAAAATTGTCTGAATTATTTGTAAAATTAAAAAAAATTAATGCATTTAAAATCAAATTGCTTTCAGAATACTTTAAGCTACAGGAGAAAAATTGTTCATGCTTCACAATTGACATTGATGTGGCAATTCTCTTGTAATTGATAGATTATTGCCACACTACCAAGTCATCAAATGTTCCTGTGACTTTCTATGTTCCTTGCTTAAATCTGTAGCTTTTAAGTGCATTATTGCAAAAAGGATTTATTCTATTCTATTTACGAGTAGTTCCCTGCTGATCATAATCCTCACCTCTCTTCCGTGTGGTTCTTATTTGGTCTTCCAAGGAAACTAGATGGAGATTTTTCTTTACAGTTCATTTTGTGCCAATAATTGGCTCATTGTAATGTGCAAATATCCTTATTCGCCCTGTAGTGGACAGAAATCTAGAATAAAGCTACTTATCCCGCTAGTCACTTTTCTGTTTCTGTATTACGTGTCATTGTTGCTACTCTGAGCAAGTGAAACATAGCATTAATGCTGTGCCATTAGAAAGAAATGAAAGACAGTAGGGTTACAGCAGGCCTGCTTGTGCCATCAGAAAGATCTGTATCTGCCAGACTGTCCTTGGCAATGGATTAGATTATTCTGAGTAACAATACTTGATTATATGTAGCTCTCATAATCTTTTTTAATTGTAGTTCTGTTTATATTTTACACAGTTAACATGCATAGAACATTTAATTAGAATTAGGTTTTAATAAAAATTTATAAAAGTCAAACAGGGTTTTAGAAATGCCTTGGAAATGCTTAAGTAAGCAGGGATAGGCACAAATGTTAAGCACAAATATATATTTTTCCTGCTTCGAGTCAGTAGCTATTCACATTAAAAGTATTCTGTTGATTTACCTGAAAGGCTCTTCTGCAAGACAAATAGAGACAGAAACATTTTGTGTGAAGAGTGTAGAAGTTAGAAGGAAACATCCGTGCAAGTTTTCTGTGCATCACGATTCTTACTACAAAGTAAGTTGTAGTAAGAGTGAGGGACAATTATGCATTCAGAGTAAATACTGTAACCTTTCCTCTGCAGTATTACTGCATGAGCAATAACATAACCTAAAGCTTTGTTAAACCAGAAGGATTTCTTATAAACTGGTAAAATAAGGAAGTAGGAGGTTGACTCAGGAATTATACCCTGCACTCACGTCACAGACATCTTTCCGGCAGGAAATTGCTTACTGAGTACAAGCCAGGAAGTTTTTGTGAAGTGCTCTATGTTGTCCTATTTCTGCTCCCAGTAGAGACAATTTTAGCTTTTGGGGGGTTTGTTGCCTCCTTCATCATGAGGGGAGGGCATAGTGGACTTCAGAATTTTTTGAGAAAACTGGATATATCATTCATGTTAGTCTTTTGCAGTGTTACATGCTCTGCCACCTCACTGGCGCTAGTAAACTCATTATCATCTGCTCCTGCTGTGATGTCAAACACTAGAGCTGCCCATCTAATTGGCTCAGCTGAGTTTAATGTAGGAGGACATGCTGGTGTGTTTAAATGATGTGAAATCTCCAACCAATACCATCTACGCAGCTTCAGTCATCGTTTTGATGCCCTAATCCTTTTCTTTGGATAGTTGCTCGCTCTCTCCCTGCCCCCGCCTGGTGTCTTGTTTCAGTCTAATGGATTGTAAATTTGTTTTTTCATGCCCTTCCATGACACTAAACATGGGACATTCTGTTCTTACTGGAAACCCATGAAGGAAGGAATAGATAAAATATAGGTAGGTATGTTATAGGCATTTATGATGCACATCATTTATAAAACTTGTGTTGTATAATAGCATCTTTTGGACAAAATTAACCCGTGTATGCATTTTGTATCCACACACACACTTGTATTACACTATTTTTGTAATGAAGTAACATCACAGGTCTGTTTCCCTCAGTTTTAGCATTGTCTCATATGTTAGCATTAGAAAATAATACAGAGATTGAGAGAAAAATAACTAGTTCTGTAAAGTGATTAGGTTTTAGTTACTTGATTGAATGTGACTCCAGTTTATTGGTGTGCAATTAGCATGGTGATATGACTACTGCAAAACAGATTTATATTACCTTTGAAAATGTGAGGGAGTTGAATTTTTACATTTCTGATTTTTCCTTGATTTTTAAAAATCATAATGTACTATAATTTACATGCCTCTTCATATTCGTTTTAAAACAACAGGAAAAATATTTTGGATTAATGAATGAGAGCAATTACCAGCCTATTATAGAAATTAATCTCCATAAGTGTCCTGGTTTCAGCTGGGGTAAAGTTAATTTTCTTCCCAGTAGCTGGTACAGTGCTGTGGTTTGGATTTAGGATGAGAACAATGTTGATAACACACCGATGTTTTAGCTGTTGCTGAGCAGTGCTTACGCTAGTCAAGGACTTTCCAGCTTCCCATGCCCTGCCAGCGAGAAGCTGGGAGGGGGCAGAGCCAGGACAGCTGACCCAAACTGTCCAAAGGGACATTCCATACCATGGGACGTCACGCTCAGTACATAAACTGGGGGGAGTTGGCTCGGGGGGGGCCGCTGCTCGGGGACTGGCTGGGCATTGGTCAGCGGGTGGTGAGCAATTGCATTGTGCATCACTTGCTTTGTATATTCTTCTATTATTATTTTTCTTGTTGTTATTATTATTATTATTTTACTTTATTTCAATTATTAAACTGTGTTCATATCTCAACCCACAAGTTTTTCT
>NW_008824932.1:1141277-1325942 GCF_000699105.1 Pygoscelis adeliae
TGTCCCATCGGGGCAGGAGGAGTGAGCGAGCGGCGGAGTGGTGCTCAGCTGCCAGCTGGGGTTAAACCATGACAATAAGAAAACTATATTTTAATTAAAATTTAATGCATTAATTTTAGAATTAATTTGATAAATTTAAATTTAATTCAAGCATTTAAAATTAACTTATTTCTGTTACATTACAAAGAAATTAAATGACTTATTCTGCAGCAGTGGATATAACTAATAACCACAGTATTTCAGGCCTAGCATGTTTTGTTGTTGTATGATCAGGTGGATCCCTTTTCAACCACCTGCTAAAAAGGAAATTTTTGAAAGTCGTATTGGTACTTGATTGATTTCTTCGTACATGTGATGGATTTAATGGCGATTTCTGACATGACTTCAGCTGCTTGCTGAGATGCTCGCCTTGGAGAGGTTCCAGGTGGGCTAATGAAAAAAGTTATGAATGAAGACAGGAACAGCTAATGTTGTATTTGATGTGGAATCCAGAGTACAGAAATTAAATGAGATATAACGCTATAATTAATAAGCATGCTAGAATTGAAAGGATGACAGTAATTTAACATCAACTTCTAGATGCTTTTGGACTAGGACATTCTATTTAGGACAGCAAAGCTTCTACATCCCAACTGGCAACTTCACTGGAGCTGAGGGGCTGTGTTTCTGTATGGCCTCTTCTCCCCATGCTTCACTCCTGCAGTGTCTCACTAAAAGTGTACGTAGGCCAAAGGGGAAAATTATGTAGCTCTGTTGACTTCCATGGATATTTGCCCATTTATGCTACTCTGGTGCTGTCCTTATTTGTGAAAACTGGCTGGTGTATGGGAACTGCATACTGGGCACAGCATCATGAAAGGCAATGGAAATCATACGCAATGAAAAAGGAATCATGTGCAATGAAAAGCCCCATAAGCTTTGTATAAAATTTTTGATTAAAAAGTGTCTCTTTGAATCAAATTTGGCCCAGCTGTTGCCATCTGTCGGCTTTTCAACGCCCTTTACAAAATACATTGTTGATCTTGGTCCGGTCCCTCTAGGGATGTGATACTAGAGGATATGCCACACATGGCAGATTATCAGTGTCACTGGAGAAGCCAAAGGCTGCTAGGTATGGGGCTGAACACTCAACAGTCAACTGATGTACTGAAAACAAAGTAGTCTTATGCTTCAATCTGCAAGACTTAACTGCCTACTGTTTACTGGAAGTGTGCTTTTATTCTGCATGTGAAAGCACAGCAGCAAAATTGTAACTTTCTCCTAGAGTCTCTATGTATCTGCTTGCTGTGGTCTGACATACAGGTAAAAGTTATCTTGGTTAGAACTTTTCTCGCCTATCACTGTGGCTTTGTTGAGCAGCATTACATATAGAAATAAACCCCCTTGTGCTGATGTATTCTTAGGTTTTTATTTCAGTGTCATGATACCCTCACAGAAGAGAGGGAATAAACTGCCCAAGGATGAACACTTCCATGTGTGTCTATCCTGACTATGCAGATGTACAGGTGGTGGCCTAACTTCCTAAGAATTGAAAAACAAAAAAAGACTTGATTTCTCAAAACAGCAAAAGAATATTTAGAGTAAGAAAACTAATTAATAACTCTGAAAATGTATTTAAAGATTGTGAAAAAACTCTTAATAAGCCAGAAAGCTATAGACTATCTTAAAATATGGTGATGTTTTAATTCTTTTGATGGATTTTAAACTGACTTACCATATGAAGGTTTGCTGAGGTTTGAAATAACACTAGGTCAAAGGCATTAGATAACTAGGTGAAGCATCTGGAGCCATAGACTGTGTACATTTTGAGGTTTTTAACAGTCGCCTTCTAGAAGGACAACACTGGCTGCCATGACGAAGCTAAGGTTGTAATGGTTAAGTTTTCTTTGTAATTTAACTTAATTTGCATTATCACTAATACTTTACCCACAGTGCAATTTCTGTATGAATTAGTCTGTGATCCAGAATAAGAGACTGAAGTACAGCTACTTTGTTTAAAATAACATACCATTTCCTAAGCCATTTTTTGAAATTGCTCTACTGAAGATGAAGTTAGCTTTTATCCTCAGTCTCAAGAATGACTCTTAATCATAGAAAGATACTGACTTCTCTTTAGATTACAAGTCTAAACCATAAATCAATAATAACTTTTTATTAAATCATTTTGGGATACTTTTACTATGAAAATGTGAGTTTTGAACTCTCTTCCTGTGATAAGGATGCAAAAATCCAAACATCAGAAGTGAAAGCAGATTTAAGAATGAAGGTTCAGCTTTGAATAAAAAAGTGAAAACCGAGTCCCTGTTATTCCCCAAACTAATGGCAAATAATTTAAGGTGCTGAAATACACTGTACTGATCTTAGCTTATAATTAATTTTTAAGATTGGTAAGACAGTAGGTAAACTCTGTGAAACAGAAGCCTGAATACACAAAAGGAAATAGATGTTGCATGTTTCAGGTAGTTTTATGAATGCTATAGTCATAACATTTATTCAGAGTTAGTCTTCATCTCCTGTGAAATTTTCAGACTTAATACTCTTTTGCATTGAAAGGATGAACTGCTATCATTCAGTATAATTTATTGAAAACTCTGTTTCGTTAGTGATATTGCATTTTTGAATGCACCAAAGCTGCCTTGTTGTGCTGGCCTTCAAGTTTACACTTGAGTAAAACGGGGTTTGCACTGATCAGAATGGATCAATTTTTTATCAGGCAATCAAACTAAGTAAGTTATCACACTTCAGGAGGGTGCACAGAGCACAAAACTAGGGCATAGGAGTTAATATTTTAGTATTCTGCACTTAAGGCATCACGTGCTGTTCTGCTGACGACAATGGAAACAACTTAGAAAAGGAGTGAAAGAGAGGAGCGTTCCCTCTTTTCCATTAGTTGTCAACAAAAACTTGAGTTGACTAAGAAAGGCTGTGATCTGCTAGCTTGTATTTTCGCCTCACACCTCACCTGTCAGCATTTTCTCATACACTCATTTTATCTTGTTCTTATCTAAGAACTATAAATTCCTGTAATTTCCTCTTTGACCCAGGATATGTATGTGTAATTGTTCTTTAAAGGAAATAGAGCCCAGAGGACTTGGGAAATCAAAATTTAATTCTTTCCTCTGACACAGACTTTGGGCAGTCACTTAAGTGCCCAGTTTGATTACCATTCATTATTTGGTGACCATCAACGTGCACTTAATCTATTGAAATAAATTATTATATATTAATATATATATTATATAATTATATATTAATATAATTGCTGCCTTTCAAGTTCCTCATACAAACCCATTGACTGTTTTGTATGCAATCCTTCCTCTTTCATATTCCAACATTCATCTGAACTTTTTCTGTCTTGCATATTCCTTTTTGTTTTGCAAGGTGGCTTCTACCTTTTTCAAAAGCACGGTTGCTTTCAGTTTCAGGACCCTGTCTGAACTGGTCAAAGTACAGGCATATACATCAACTTCCTATAAGTATGTATACAAAGGATATGTGTCTGTGTATATTTATCTCCTTAAACACAAAGAGAAAAAAATTCTTAGCAGTTTAAAACCATCTGAGTATTTCTTTTTTTTTTTTTTTTTTTTTTTACTGTGGAAAATTAAAAGAGGTAGGATAATCCTGAAATGTAGCTGTTTACCTCTCATGTCTTATTGCAAATTTTTCAATTGCCTCAACTTTATAAGCATTTAATTTTAGCTTTCTTACCATTTTGTTTATCTTAGTCTGCACTTGAAATAGAACTTAAAGACACAATTCTCGTGCTCTGTTGGCTATCAAATTATTCCAGATACAATCAGTCCATTCTATGAGAATGAATCACTTTTCCTAAGTGAGAGAAGCCATTTCTGCTCTGCACTCTGTTTCTGCACTCTGTGTTGAGCAGCACAGGTTAGCAGAGCAAAGCAGGAATAAGCTGCAGCGCTCCATATAACGGCGTATGTACAAATGTACAAACAAAGGAGGCTAACAACAAAACATCACTGACAGAATGGCAACTTTGTGAGTGTGTGTGTGTTGGTGAGGGAAAGTAGCATTGCCTTCTTTGGCTCTTAATACTGCTTCTTAAATGTCGTCTTTTTTTCCAACCTCATTCCTCTGTTAGAATTTATGATTCACAGAAATGAAGTTACTTTCAATATTTTGATTACTGGTTTTCTTCATAAACAGTCCATATGGTCGGTACTTAAAGAACAAGATTTTTAAGTTTAGACAACACAGTAATTCTGACTTCAGTGCTGTTAAATGATGACAGAAAGGCCACTAGCTTAGAAAGATGATCCTGAATTCACTTGCTATGCTTCCTTGACACATAAACTTTTTCACTTACATTTGAAAGTTTTGAAGGTGAGCAAGCTTATAAAATATCCAGGACCTTGTGCCAGTTCCTATTTCCAGCACCTGGAAATGTGTTACAGCATCAGCCTGGAAAAACCTTGAGAGCCTGCACATTACTCCTCTTGCTACAATAGAATAACATCTTGCTGGGTGCTGAGCCCTTCATGCAAGGGGCAGGGTATTCCCAGCTATTAATTTTTTGTGCACTTCAACATAAATGACTGTGTATGTCTAAAAGTCTACACAGTCTTCTTCTATTTTTGCTTGTTTCTAGGTATAGTGGTCTTCATCATAGGTGGTGGAAATTTATTTTTCATTTAATTTGGTAGGCTTTTAAAATTAAATGGCAGTCGCTCTTTCTGTTACACCACAAATACATATGTGTCTGTTTTCCTGTCTTTTTTTTCTCACCACACAATAATGTAATAGTCATAGCATTTCTGATCAAATAGCGACCTCATCACTAACATTAGAACCTTGTGCCAGTCCCACCAGGACCCTTTGACTTGCACTGACATACAATCTAAAGAGGATTACTCCTATCAGTGTTGCAACTATTGGCAGTTACTGACGCTGTAATGCTTTCTGTTGCTTGCTTCAGGAATGTTTTTCACAAAAGAAAAATAGAATGCTTTTCGTGAAGACAGACTGACACTTCTTCCTGTTCTTCCTGTTTAGACAAAAGGAAACAACCACTCTATTCATTCTTGGCATTCTCTTTTGCATAGTCTAGAGGCCATTTGTGCATTTAATAGATTAACTCCAGTTTATTAAGAAAATGGACAAGTTCTGTTTGAAATGGTAACAGGTCAGATTTTCATCTGGTATGAGTTATTGTTGGGCTACTGAAAAAAGTGAAGACAATATGGGTCTGGCCCAATAAGACACGTATAGGTCTAGCCCAATAATTTCTTCTAGTTTATTCTCCCTTCTAATCAGGAAAATAACTTTGTTTCAAAAAGCCCCTTTGCAGGAATTTCTAATTATCAGAAAATGAATTTATTTAATCGTGTCATATTTACTATATAATTGACAAGAATAATAAGGCACACACTGTGACTTCAGTGAATCCTTTTTTCAGGGAGAAGGGTAGGAAATATGTATGGGTTTTTTGTTAATGTATCTGATTGTTTGAAAGAGTTGACAGCTGCAAAATCTCAGTTCTGTGGCCGATTTAAATAATGTGTCTGTTGGTTTCCAGGGTGAAGTAATTGCTTCATTGGTAAATAAAGCAGCTTCAGTGTTTTAGAACACTAATGAGTACAAACAAATAATAATAAAATATGTCAGTGTTCACTTTTGGTCTGTCTAAAGGGTGTGACACAAAATAGTGCTGTTTGGGGAAAACTGACCATCCAAACTGCTGTTGAGAAATAAAAGCAACTAAAAATTTAATCTGAGCCAAAACTCCCAACCACCTTCCCTGCTTCCCCAGTTTTGCTGGAATAGCACTGCATCTTCTATTTTATGATTGTGGCCATGTTATTGCAGCAAATAAATGACTTACATCTGCAAATATCAAAAGTGTAATGGCTTTAAAATTATACATACAAAATTAAATATTAAAGAGCTGTTTGAACCCACTGCTCTTTTAATGGTGACTCAAGCCCTGGATCCAGTTGTAATTTCTTCTAGTGAAAGGCAGACAGCAGTTCCTTGGCTTTTTTCCCTAGTCTCCTCTGTAAAAATGGTATATTCCTAATGCATAACCACCTTCCTGTGCTCAGCAAATATGGGGCTGACTTTCCTGATGGACCTTATCTTCCTAATTTCTAGCACTTGAAGAACTGAAAAATTGAATATCAAACAAAATCCAATTACCTATAAAGCAGAATGAATCAACTGCTGCAGCGAAACAGCTGATCTTCATCACTGAAATGAGAATAGTATCTCCAATGTGGCTGAGAATGAGCAAAAGTAGTAGTTAAAAGAGAAATAAACATGTTCTCGGCCAACTCTGTGTTATTTTCTTCTCTGTTAACACCATGACTAATTCTTCTGAACGTGTAACCATCTGCTGAAACCAGCAGTAATATCCAAGAAAGTCTGGGTTGGGGATTGCATCAGGATGAGTGGCAGTTACATGGCATGGAAATCTTGGACACTATTAATTCAAGTAGGTATCCTGTTTTTGAAGTTCATTGTTCACTGTGTACCAGCAGAGTTAGGTGTTTACCGTAGCACTCTCATCTGCAGGCTAGTCTGGGTGAGACAGTGACCCAGTTCACAGATCTTCCCAAAGACACAATGTGTAAAAATAGTTAGCTTCGACATCAGAGACCTCACAAAATACCTAGGCCAGAAAGTCAAACAAGAAAGGATAGATATCCTTCCCTGCTGCTAAAGACTTATCCTATATGTTGAGGAATGGCTTTGGTTATAAGTTGAAGACTCCAATACAAAAGTACCTAAGGAACTGAGAACAAATATTTATTCCAAGTTATGAAAATTGGGGAGGAAGGGGAGAAGAAAGAGTACATTTACACGACAGGTATAATAAATGTGTCTTGTAATAAGCTCTTTTTATGTACTAGCATTGTGTTGCCATGCAGGCGTTTGCACAGTATTTTGAAGGGGATGAGGTGGTGAAACAACTGCTTTTTTTACAAACAGCTTCTGGTAGACCTGTTGAGCCAAACTAAGCAGTAATTTATTGTGTGGGGTTACTCATGAATCGAATAGTCCTTGATATATAGCCCAGGATGGTTCTGTGGTGGTTTGACTAATGTTACAGAATCAGAATAAATAACTGTAGATTTAAGAAGGGCATCTTTATTACAGCTCTAAAGAAATGCTGTGTTTTCACAGTATGAATGAAATGCCAGTCTTGGTTCTTTCTGCTGGATTCTTTCTTGGTGCTCACACCAACTGTAATGGTTTTTTGTTTGATGGCTTGGTTGTTGTTGTTGTTGGTCCTTCTACAAAGGCAGTGGTTTTGGAAGTACTGTCCCTTACAGCTCTCAGCCTGAGAATCCCCTTTGTCCTTGGTGGGTATGAAAGAGAAACAGTATTTTACTAGAGACCAGTGATTTGTGAAAAAGGAGGCACTCTAAAAGGCAGTCATAACCAGTTTGCGGTTATGTTCCGCATATTAGTTCCCGTAACCTCGGACTATATCCCAGGAGGGATATAGTCGTAAGGTAGTTCACTGGAAGAGCATAGTAGGAAAATGCAGCAACATCTACTGCTGGCTGGCTGCTTCTTTCAGCTCTTCCTCTGTTTAAAGTCTTTTAAAGGGGTTCTCTCTTCCCTTTTATGAGGAAAAGTTTCCTGGATTCCTCATACCATATTTTTTTTTATTTCCTTGAACAATCCTGTAAACTTGGATGTGAATCTGTAATGTTCAGGGTGCTTTCTGTTCCTATCACTGATTCAAAGAACTGATTTCTATTAGCTAGTATATCATTTCTGACTGAACATAAAAGCAATGATTTGGTTTGTAATGTTCTTTATCTCCCTTAGTTTTCATAAGCATAAAATATTTCCCCAAGCATTATAAAAAGATTAAAATTCAATTTCAGTGCTGAATTATGCATGGTTTTCAATTTGGCAATATTCTAAGAATTTTTTGTTTCCCAGCTTTTTAGTGTTAGGAGAAAATATCTACTATCAAATGTATTTTTAATAGGTATTTCCTTCTATTAGATGACACAGTTAACATCTAATCCATTCTACTAAGATGTCTAAATATTTAATTTTGCAATTTATCGTGCCCAATCTTTTTGATAAATGGGATGTTTCCATTTATGGCTAAGATTTGGAGGGAGCAAGCATATAAACAAAATTACTTCCAGAGGGGAGAAAAATCAGTTTAGTTAATTATTTTCCTTAATGTACATGGTAATATTTATCAAGCTGCCAAAATATGAAAATCAGCAGAGTAAAGCCTGAAAAGCATTAATCAAAGTTCAGTATGATTAAGCATTCTTAGTTTAAATACGAAGTAGGATGTGAATATCCTTAAAATATTCAATGCTGCTAGAAATAAATGAATAACATAAAAAAATAATGAAAGCCTTAAAGCAGAGTAGAAGCTTTAAACATCCAGAGTTTTGCGCTGACATTTTTTTCCTTTTAGTATCTGAGTTGAAACTACAGACATCTCGTATCTCAACTTGGTTGTAGGCTGATCTCTCCATTTTTTTATATTGACGTATGTATATAAATTAATGTTCAGAACAGATGGAATCAGTTTGCTGGAATTAGAAAAGATCGAAGCCTAAGATGCCTATTTCTTCATTTTTATACTTATATATTCATAATTCGCTACTCATAGACCTTTCAGGGGTTTGGCAAGGTGAGCTTACTTATTTCTTGAAATGTACTGAAAAAAAGAATCATTAAACATAGGTGGTACTGTTTGTATGCATGTCTGTGGTTTAGGGTTTTCTTTTTTTTTTGAAGTGACATATTCACACAACCAACAAACTTTGTACCTTTATATAATCTTATGTTAACCTTCTCAGGCATACAGAGAATAAAATGAGTTCCGCTTACTTGAACTTGATTCTATAAGTGCTCTCAGCATTAGCTCTTCATATACCTATTTGCTTAAAACGTTTGCAGAAATTATTAGTGTTTAAACGTGTCTATTCATTCTTGTTATAAATTTGACACAGCAAAATTTATTGGCTTTATTGGTTCATAATTTTAGCTTTACCTATTGAATATGCAAAGTGATGCAGATGGATTTATAACTAAACACATTCATCCTCATGAAATGAAGTATAGTTGAGGTCCTTAACTCTAGGATATTTCTGAACATTCACATAAATGCTTTCATTAAGTAATCAATATCACTGAGTATTTGTACATCAAGCATATGGATGAGATGTGTGAAAAAGTAATATGCATTATAAATCCATTCTGTCAGTACTCGGAGTATTAAGTGCCTCTTGGTACGAAATAAAGGTGTTTAACTGTGCATCCTTTCAAGAAATAATAGCTGTAATAGTAATACACTCTAGACATGTTTTAGTAATGCAAAAATATTTTTTTGGTTACTGCATTTAGTTGGAAACCTGCAGGTTTTGACCTACTATTGATGAATTTATATCATACCTAATAAAAATAGTTTTAGTCAAGGAAATTTTCTACACCCATACCAAAATCATTTTTCCCTTTAATATTAAATAAAGGTTTTGCTTTTGTAATTGTTTTGTTGTGTAAATGTCTAAAACATTTCAATTAAAATAAGTTTTAGGGTTGTAGTTCAATCAATTGCAAAGGATTGCATAGCTGGTCACAAATGGATGGATTAAGAAAATAATCAGTTACACTAATCTGTTAAAATGGTACATTATTGTTATTGGAAAATAAAATTCACTTCTTTCACATTTTTATACAGTTCTTTCAGAGTAAATGTTGTTTCAACAACTACATAAATTAGGAATTGCTCAGCTGCTTGACTTATGGGCAAACAGCAATGCATAAAATTCCTCCTTTAAATTTATCTCTGAAATGAATTTGTGGGAGTGGGGAAGTAATGAAGTCAAAAACAGGTGAGAGGATTGCCACCACTGTAGGGCGATATTCTCATTGATGAATACATCTTCACACAAATAGTTCTTTAAGTGTAATGAATTGTTCACAGAATAAAATGCTTGCTGGAAATGGCAAAGGTTCTACATAGTCTTGCATCTCTTTCGTAGCACTAGCCTGAAATACCAACATGTCCAAAGAAAACAAATTAAATCAGACTGTCTTACCTGTAATCAGGGAAATCTCGTATCTTTCTGAAGACAAACAAATATGGCCAATCACGCATTCTTGATTCCATCGATCTTCTTTAAGTACCCAAAATCTCATTGAGAGGAGTGTACAGAACATGACCTGAAGGTGCAAGTGTTCTGTTGAAATTCATATTAGACTTGGATCATGGGGATAACATTGCTCATTCTTGCCATACAACTGTTGTCTAACTTATATATGATTGAAAATCGGCTCTGATTTCAAGATCATATATTATCAAATGCCTGTGCTGTCCCTCATGTAAGCCAGTGATTCCGCTGGCTGAACTTTCCTTGCTCCCAGCCTTGCCCATTATTAGATGATCTTAGGCCAAAAAAAGTCCCTTTGCTGCTGTTCAGAAGGTCTTTAAAAGTGTTAAATGTGATTTGGCTTCTAGGATCCAGTCATCTCACTTTCGACTTTCTTCAAAAATTTTTCCCAGAGAAGAAAAAGCATGAAAAGACTACTTTAAATAGTTGAATTTTACAGCTATTATACTTTTCCTTATATGTGTAAACACAGGGATTCCTGACTTCTTGGTACGACTGTTATTTATTAGCAGCTATTTTTATATATATACACTATTATATACTATACTGTATATAGTATGTATACTATACGATATATATACACACTATATATATACTATTACACTATTTGATATATATTTTACCAAACATTAGGGCATATTGTATGCATTTTAGCTACTTAAGGCTATGAAAAAACAATGTTAAAACAGGAACATTTTGAGACATTAACCTGTATTTTTCAAGTTAACATAGTAAAGATGATTGAATTTATATTTAAAATAAAGGTATTTAAACATTATAGTCTTTTTGCTGGGGGGGAGTTCTTCGTAGTCACATTTATCTGAATTAACTTCAAAACATAGTTTGGTTTTTTGCTTTTTATTTTTTTAGTGAAGTTCCTTTACTCATGACTTGTTTCTACAGGATGTAGAAGAGTAAGTAATCTGTAATAAAGGACTTGACCTTTGAGTGGTCTCTGTTAGAGGGAATAGGAACAAGGAGCCTACTTAACTAGATTCTCAGAGAAGAATTTTTTAATTTAATGGATATAAAGCTTCTAAAATAAAGATAATGTATGATGGCAGCGAAAAAAGGAACAAAAGCATACTAAAGATGCACAAGTGAGTTTATTTTGGATAATTTTCTTTTTCAGAGACAGCTCTTAATGGTACCACTGTCTGCCAAGCTCATCGTATTTTACATAACCCTTTATGATTTGCCTGCCTTCCCTGGGACTCAGATCCCACTGAAGCCAGCAACATCCCAAGCCACCATATTGTCCTTATTAGGAATTAAAGGCTTAAATAGGTTCATGCTTCTTGCACTTGAGATCCAAAAATTATATCTAATCTGAAGCTATATCTAATCACCAACTAATGAGAAATTTAGATTTATAAGACAATTGACACTCACGAAAAACAGCAGACAGACTTACAATTTTTGTCCAAATAATTAAGGAAACTTTTGTTTGGTTTTGTTGACGCGAAGCAGTCTATTTAACCTTTTCATTCCCAGCCACATTCTTCCCCCCAAAAGTGTCAACATAATCAGCTTAGCCTATTAAAACCACATAGTATGATTTCATAGCATGTGTCGATGGTGTCAAGGTAGTGTAAATTCAAATGTTAATAAGACACTGCAAGTCATTGCTATCACTGTGTGAGAGGTAGTCCAGTGTTGGTAACGCTGGCAGTTGAATTTACCTCCATGGGGACAAGTGTAGTGACCTAGACCAGCGGATTCTGCTTCATCTTCAAGGCATTTTTGGAGTGCCATATCTATTAACTGTATTTTGATAGCATTGCTTAAGTCTTTAATTTAGAGTGCATAAATTGGATCATTTCTAGAATAATTCTATACTTTCTATATTTTCAATGACAGACAATTCTTTCCTATATCTAGTTGGGATTAAGGAATCATGCTGACTGGTGTAAAGACTAAACTAAACCCCAGAAGCAGTCGTAATTAGGAAGTTTGATTAGAAACTTCCATATTTAAATAGGTATCTATAGCTCCTATTGTGTAAAGATATAGCCTTTAAAATACATCCTTTGAAATGCCTCCTTTCTTTGGTTAGGAACAGCCATGTACAGCAGAACAGTCATGCTCCTCGTGTTAGAGATGACAATTTGATGAATCTTTTGAAACTCTTGCATGGGTGATGCAAACAAACAGTTCTGTTTTACAAAAAGCGTTGAAGTGTTAGTGCCTTTCACTTACCTCCCCCCCACCCCCTTTTCCCATTTAAAGCAACAGAAATCTTACAGCTTATATGACTGGAAGTGGAAAAACAGAAGGTTTTTTGAAATGCCTTACTGTGCCTATACCCAGTATTCCTTCATAGTGTATTATGTAAGTGTCAGTGTCAAAAATGTGCTTTTCTTCCTTTTGAATGTTCTGGCTGTTCTCCATCAGAGTAAAAGAGACATTTAAAAATGCCATTATTTCTTATAAGTGAGCAGCTCTGAGTTGGAGCACTGATTCCAGTCAGAAACCTGAAGACGCATTTGGATCCAATGTCACTGTGTTGCCATCTATAAAAGCTATTTAAGAGAGTTCCATGGCAGTGTCAGTACAGTCCAAAACAGTGATCAAAAAAGCCAATGAAATGTAAAGAATTAACACGAAAATAATAAAAAAACAAGAAGAAAATTTCAGCTTGCTACTGTCTAAATTCTTGCCAGCGTTAATACATTTGGCCCAGGAAGTCCCTAAGCAGCAGATTGCTGTAAACCAGGCAGATCTACCACTGTTCTTTTCCCCTTTTCTGTTCATTCCCTGTTCTTATTTGCTTCCCCTAAGCACCTGCTACTGGTTACAACTAGAGGAAGGCACTGGGTCAGAAGGGCCTTCCCTCTGATTGAATTGTGGCCATTCTTAGGGTGCCTCTTAGTAACAGTATGGTAAGTACAGCTAGTGAGAAAAGAGAGCGTGTGCAAGGAGTAACTGTAATAATGCCAAGTGTGTATGACATCAGAACATTAAGGCAGCTGTAAAAAAAAAAAAGGACAGGTTAAACCAATGTGGTGATTTCTGTTTGTAAATTGCAATGAAGTAATTCTAGTGTAAAGTTTCTATTAGGTTTGAATGGAATTTTAGATATTAAATGTGACCTTTATTGCGGTCATTGTATAAAACACAGTGGTGTTAGGTTTCATCATAAATGTCCCGTTTAAGTGAAGAATCCAGAGAACAAGAAGCATGGGCAGAGATTCCAAGAAATCTGATCTTAGAAAGAATGTGGGTTATTTAATCTCTTGAAGAGAGGACTGATGGAACAAAGGAATTTTCAGATACGTGAAAGGGTTGATAAGAGGAAGGTAGGAATACGCTGCTTACCTGAACTAGGACAAAGAGTAGTATTTTGAAATTACAGCAAGGGAACTTCTGATCTATTACTATTTTTATTTTCTAAAATCCTCTGATGTACTAAGGATGATTAACTGTTAGACTAGATGGGTTAGGGAATTGTGGCATTTCTATTATTGGAAGTTTTTAAGTAGATGTTGAAAAAGGTTTGTGTTAGAAATATATTTGCGTAGCGGTACAGCTGGAGTAAATAACCTCTTAAGGCACCTTCCAGCCTGCTTCTGATTATTTTATGAAGGACTTTAAATTCATCATATTAAAGGGTTAAAAGCATATGGCAGGGAGTCTCCTTTGTGGTGTTGAGCAATGCAATTTCCATGACAAGAATGGAAATAGCAGTTTGAAGTCTCACTGTTTTAACAAGCACTTTTCCATGGAAAATTGTTGTCAGTACATCACAAGAAATGAAAAAAAAAAATTAAATACTGCAGCCTTCTCTCAGTTTTGTATCCAGTTTCCCAGACACCACACAGCAAAAAATGTAAAGCATTAAGAAAAAGCTGCTTGGATATTTCAGTGTCTAATTGATTGTCCTTAAGATAGATACCATTCTTCTGTTTTAAGAAGTTTTCAAATGAGTTAAAAAGACATTTTTACATAATTTACTTTATAAAATACTTGTTTATAAAATGTCATGCATGTCTCCATCTGCACTGTTTTTCTTTGGTGTGATTTTTATAGAATCACTTCCTATAACTGTATAATCTAGTTCTAATGTAACTGTTTTGTTTTGTTTGCTGTGTTTGTCCTGTCGTGTCATTCTGTAAGATGAGCTGTTTATCTGTCTTTCTGAAGAGCCTATGTTTTGAAAGCAAACTGCCTGGAATACTTTAATCAAATAGAAATGTAAATAGGAAAAGAAGCCATGTCAGTCTTTTTCTTTGCAACTTAAAAGTTAAAATCTGTTTTCTTAATCAGCATAATATTCAGTATCATAGTACATACCTTGAGCATTAAGTCTTGACTAGGTTTTCCAAAAGTAAATCTGGTACTTACAGGTATCTTACAATTAATTCCCTGATATTAGAACGATGGCTGTTGCGTTCTCTGTGTTCTATCTGCAAGTGGAAAACCCAGGTATACCCCAAAGTTCCTGTCTGTTGACTGAGACAGTTTTCTTTGGGAGCTTTGGGTCATTTTCAGGTACAGTCTGTTAAATCTGTTGAGGACTTAAGCTCTTGAATTCATCAGTATTCAGAGAGACTTCTGGCAGTACAAAGCATTGGGGTGCTTGGGCACCTTGGGCATCTTAGTGCCCTGTGTAACTGAGCACATCAACTTCACTGGGCTGATTTTTGAAGTGTCAGAATCTTTAAATGTCTTTATTTTTAGGCCTTTCAGTTATGGGAACAGCTTGGTATCCTATTTGAAAGGTGTTGTATTTTCTGCTGGTCCACTGGGTCTCCACGAGCTGTTTAGGATGTGAGTGTTTTCTAAGGGGTAGAATAATAGTTCTTTACCAAAGGTGGCACTGGGTTATAGCATTCCTTGTAAGTACTTCAGGTTGTCAGGGCAATTCATGATTGAGATTTATTCTGCAAAGTGTGATTGCAAAAAGAGCATAGAAAACATCAGTGTGATTTTTGATGCTCCATGTAAATGCAAGAATTTTTGCCGATAGCAGTGTCAAAGAACTCAGCCTGACATTAGGGCATTTATAGGTCTGCCTGAATTCCAATTTACTCTTCTTTTTTCTCTCTTAATTTGAGCAGGGACTGGAGTACAGGTATCTCTTGCCCTGGTCCTTGAAGCGTCCATCATTTGATGACAAAATGGGTTGCATTTGCAACTTCTGATCTGAGAAGCTGAATTTTTCAGCAAAGAAGCCAGTCAACAGGGAGATGCAAGAAATGTCCAGCCATGTTTCTAGGACATGATAATCTTGATCTTTCTCACAGTATCAGTTTGCATTTCAATCAGCTGCTTTGAAAACTGGTAGTTGTTGAAGGCCGGGATTTTGTTTAAGGCACAAGCTAAACTTCTGTGTGTTTTTGAAAAGATCTCCACTGCAAGTAGAAGAGGCTGATTTCTTCTGCATATGTCCTGAGAATTCGTGAGTAACAGAGAAAAGTTCAAACAAATCCTGCCAGACTCGCAAGTAGCTAGATTTCATATTCTAAGATGGAGACTAAGACTACCATAGACTATAGGCTTTGTAACAAGGATGTTGTCCTTAAGATGGCAATTAGGATCTGGCTGTTCATGAAATTCTTATATTTATCTTGACTTCAGAGAATGACATTTGCATAACTGCATTTGATTAGAATAACTTTCTAAATTATATTGTGCATTTACTTTAGGTGTATATTGTCCTAAGAGCCAAAGCATGTATGAGTGGTGACAGCTGGTAGAAGAGGAGAATTGCACTGGGAGACTGCTGAATAAGGGCGGGCTGGATGTTGCACTAAGCCATTTTTGGAAGGAAAACTGTTACTGAGCAATTAAGATCCAATGCAGTACGGTAGAAAACTGAGTCATTTTAAAAACAGAGCTAAGTGTAAGCCATGCATATTAAGGACAGCAGCAAATACTCCTCCCTTGGTGCAGTGAGAAAGCCCTGTAAACCACTCCCTGGGGCAGAAACTTTCAGGTTCAGACCAGAATCAGATCCAGATTCAGAATCCATTCAGGATACTATGGCTATTTTCTGACCTTTTTATTGGCTGTAGCTAAATATCCTGGTCTAAAGCTTTGTTAGCATGACTTTTATAGGTGTGCTTTATTCAGACATATAATTGCCTCTTAACTGTAACTATCTAAAGTAACTTCTTATGAATAGATTTAAAACTGTTCTTCATGTTTTACTTGCTATTCTTTTATGTTGTCTTATCCTTTAGATACTATTTTTTTTTGCTATCCTTTACAATTTTTCTTAGCTCTTCCTGGAATTAATTGATACTAGTTGGGGAGTTGATTAGATTTTCCTTATGATTATGCAACTGTCTAATCTTTTTGGCAGCTGCTAGCCAACCCAATTGCTTATAAATTATAATGCATTATAAAACCCTGGCTCAGAAACCTTTGTGTATTTTATACGGGGGGGAACAACATTTCTTCTGTATATAGTAAACAGCAAGGGTAGTTTCCCCTGAGGGCTCCCACTTACATGATAGTGGTTCACTAAATGTTCATATCTGATTTAGTAAATTGTTGGATGATAGCAATCAGGATGCTGACTGGTTGAGTAATGAGACTCTGATGACTGCTAGCTGATGATAAGTGCTTCAAAGCTATTAAGTGCTGTAAGATTCATAACATGAAGAATGTAGAGAGCCCTTAGTATTTAAAAATTGTAGTAATTGTTTTTTATAGATTTTTTTAAATTCCAGTAAATGAAGCTTAGTTTGCCTTCTAGTTTGTAAACTCCTGAGAATAAGGATTGCCTTTTTATTTGTGTTATTCTCATCACTGATTAAAAATTAAATAATAGAATTTCTGTATGAATGCAAGGGGATCATGGCAAAATGGTGGTTAGCCTTGGCAAGCATTACAGCAGATGCACAAGCAACCCGCACATCACAAAAGCATCATAGCAGTTGCATGTATTCTTTCAGATTTTTGTTTCTGTTAATGACCTTTCTGCAGGGAGTGGATACATTAATACAAGCACTTCCATATAGACACATTTTACATGTTACCACAATTAAATATTTGATGCTATGCAGCCAGCCCTAGTGCTTGGTTTAGCTGTTCCTTTTTCATCAAAGCTGTTTAGTCAATGAATACACAGTTAAAAAAAATCTTTTTGAAGAATAAATGGCAGAAATTGTGATTGTTATATAATCTGTTTACCTATAATTCATTTCATCATTAGAATGCCATATCATAACAACTATTGAGAGCTAATTCCCTGTAATCTGTTTTTTAGGTTTGCAACTGAATTTTTTGCTACTTTCTTCATTTCTGCTAGGCCACACATTTCAGTATCACGTCCTGAATGTCAGGATCCTCCTTAATTTGCTAGACAGAGACTGTAAGAACAAAAACAAACTGAGAGAGAACACTGGTAGAGAAAACGTTGGCATTACAGTTTTTGTTTAAATATTAACTTTTATCACTAAAATTATTTCATGTTTCTTAATTCAGTGGTCTTATTAGGAACAGCTATTGTTTACAAAGACTGTCAGCTGCTTTTATGAACTCTTGAAGCCTTGCTGATGTGGCAGCAGATGAGTTCAGTGGAGTTTAATTAATTTGAAAAAAGCAATTAAATTCACGTTTATGAGATTATTAAATTAATATAATAAGTATTTAATTAATTATAAATTCACAAATTAATAAAAATAAAAGTGAGACGATTGATGGGTTTATGATTTTACATTAAGCTGGCTAGTGAGCACTGAACGTCAAAATAACAGTACTTGAAATTAAAGCAGCAAAAAGGATGAACGACTGCGCTTCAGAGAAATGAGGCATATCAGCCTGCCTTTATTGAGCAGAGACATTTTAGAGTCCCAGAAATAAGTTGCATCACTTATGTTTGTGGGTTATATGATGTTCAGTTTTACGCTAATCATTCTTAAGGTAGCTGAGAATTAAATTGGTTATCATATAACTACCCCTATCTGTTTTGTTTTCAGACCACCATTATCTACCAGTTCCTCCCTTTCTTTCTGAAAAAATACCGCATAGGGTTCATATGTGTACCATTTTCGTGAGCTCAGGGGTCCATGTATGCCACGATACAGAGACTGAAGCTGAAGCCTAGCCCTCTTACTGAGCACACTGTTAACATCTTGGAATGCAATCTGGATCTGGGCTGGAGTGAACCAACCGTCCAATAAATAAAGGGAGCGACTATTTCACACTTACACCCCTAAAGGCAATAATGCCACAAGTGGCTCAAGCTGCTTGGCTCTGCGAACTGAAGGCTGAACATGAGCACAGCTATCAATGGCCTCTACGCCATTCAGTTGCCTGATTTTGCAGGCTGGCCCTTCTGATTGATGGCCCAGGACCAGCCTGGTTTTCATGGCTTCATGAAAAAAAATTAGAGGTTCTGTTAGATCGTTTATGTTACACTCATGTACCTATGTTGAGGATGATGGTATTGAATTAAACATTGCAGTCTTCTGGACGCTATCCTACTTGTGTGCCATGAAAAGAGATTGGAGTGCTAACAGCTTTTAGGGCTTCTGCATTGGCAGCTTGCTGTTTAGGTGAGAGATTTCTGTGACACCTTAGCAAAATATTGTTCTATGCTGTAGAAGGAAGAAGACAAACACTCGTTTTTTTTCCCAGGGCTCTGATAAATCTCACAGTGGATAAAGCTCTGAATCTGGTAGTAGTCTGGTGTTAGAGAGGTGAGCTAGACTTACTAACCTGGTGCTTTCAAGCCTAGAAGGTTGTGTAAGCCTCTGCACAACCTAACTTCTTTGGTAGAACTATTAGCTTGTGCTTCAGCGAAATGAAGAAGCAGAACATGGCATCTTTCACGTAGATAGCAATAACTCTGCCTGGATGCCCTATTCCTTCTTCTTGTAGAGACAGAATTATCTTTATTAAGTAAAGCCACCGAAAAAACTCTCCAGCTGCTCACATGTTCAGTGTTCATTTAGCTAGTTTACAAAATGGATAATCCTTTATTAGGAATTACCAGAAAATTAGGGGATGAAGGCCAAACACCTGCAATATGGTATTCAGGGATAAAAGTTTCCCATTTCCCACTTAAAGTCCATTGCAAAAGACATGGAGGCACTGGCTGGTTCAGCTCTATTTGAAGCATTAAAAGAATTTTTCCCTCTCATGAAAATCTTTCAGAAAGACTGCTGCTAGCAGTTCTCTGCGTGGTTTGTGAGAGTAAGAGGCTTTACACTTAAGTCTAACCTGTATGTTTTTCCTGTCTTATTTTGCATTGAATACAGAGGATAGAGTTAGAAAATTAATAACAATAAAGAAAACTTGAGCCTAAAAGACCGAAAAGGAGCAGCCATGTTTTTGGGAGACTCAGGCTACGTAGTCCTTCCAGCTGAACAGTCATAACCTGTTACTGACTGGCAATTCACCAGCTTGGAGTGATTTCTGTTGTAGAACTGCTTGTTCATAGGCAATGATTATACAAAAAGTCGCTGTTTGTAGACGTTGCGGGTAGGACTATGGAGAGCATGCATTCTTCAAGGATAGTAGAGGCTACCTACACTGACGAAGACTTTTACGATTCAAGGGAGAAATAGCTGACCCCATTACCTCATCCCAGCCTACCCCTTCCTTTCCCTCAGGCATGCATTGGGGGGCCAGGAGGTCTTCACTTGCCCAGTTGCCATAATGCCAGATGTAGGACTCTGTTTTTTAGTGAAACTTGCTGCAGTGATTTCTGTCGTGTTGACCGCGAGGTCTCAAACAGCCCAGGTTATTTTCTGTGTGAATCCTGTTTTTATATTTTGTAACCTTTAAGGATACTGTCATCCTATTTCCAGTTAGCTTTATCACCATACCAATACTGTCAGTTATCACCTGTCATAATTTTTCTAATGTAATATTTGGAGCTCACTAAAACATTAACACAGAGACCGTGTCATACATTTTCTTACAGGTTTTGAGTTGGCCTATCAGCCTATAGTCTTCATGATAAATCATCTGCCTGCTGTTGTCATTACACTCCTTATGATTTCTAATACTAGACCTGCCAGAAAAGAACAGAGAAAGGCAAAGAAATTGTGCTTTAGGAATGAAAAATTGTAAATTATAGATGTAACAGAAAGATAAAACAGAAAATAAACTTAAATAGGAGGAAAAATCAAGCAGAAAATAGAAAGATGCAATACAATGGTGAAGTGAAAATTATAGAGGGGATAAAACATTGCTACCATTCTAAGTAGAGTTGTGAAAACCACTATGTTCCATTTTTTCTTTGATACAAAGTGAAGGCTTTTTTTTCTTTTGTTTTTATTGAGATAGATCTCATTGAGTATTACAATACTGTGCTCTTGTTCAGGCTGACATATTTCCAAGAGGATATTAGTTGAAAGCAAAGAAGAGTAACAGAAAATGTTGTAGAAACTCCAGCAGTGAGGTCATTTAAGAGGTATTAATAATCTGACAAGTTTTTGGGCTGCTAGACTGTCTTCAAGTAGACCATGAATTAGGCCTTACATTGAATCTAAATTCCCTTTTGTTTTTACACAGTCACAGCTTTCACTAACAGTACCAGTGGAGAAGCTGGAGTTTTTGTGAAGCAGCTTTAAACTGTCACTAGTACTAGCTTAATCTTTCACATGGAACAGATTTTTAGGATAAGCTATTCACTGTTTTATGACAGGTCCCACATCTCAGTAAGCATGCTTGAAACATATTATATGAAATGGGCTGAAGTATAAAAAAACAAATGTAGGTGCTTGAATAGAATAACAAGGAGATGGAATGATAAAGAGTTTTATAAACTCTGGTAAGTGTGACCAACTCTTCCCCTCTCCCCTTTTTCACATGTAAAGAGTCTTCTAACATAATATAATAAAGATACTTGGATTACAGAACACTGTCCACATGGTCCTACATCTCTATCATTGACAAATGGCAATGTATTTTAGGAATAGTGGATTTAGAGGACTTAAATACATTTCCTCCAGTTTTGGCTATACCAGCTTTCTTCTCTTCGAAGAACCACCACAAGAACAAGTCATAGTTTCTAGGCTGCATCCCTGTTTCCCGGGTAACAGCACAGGAAATAGCAACATCAGCCACTAAGCCCTCCTTGGAGCCTGTGACAGTCAAATTTCCTTAAAACCCAGCCTTTTCAAAATAAAAACATAGTTGATGCAAAGGTACATACCAAGCAGAAGCAACAGATAACAGAAGTATACGTATCCAGGCCTATCTGAAGTGCATCTTTTGGCTATTGTGCATTCAAACAGCATCTCCTGCTTCCTGTAGCATTTTCTTACAACTCCTGAAGAGACTCATTTCCAGGCATCTTTTGTATTTTCCACGCCCTCATTTTGTACTTTGTCTACAGAGGGATCTCCAGCAGTTTTATATTTGCTTTTATCAAGGTAAAGGCCTGGGAAGAGACCAGTTTGCTGCCCAAATAGGCAGTCAAATTATGGTTGATCTGCCTATATTTAAGGTACCACTTTACCTCTGTTATTGTTTTGATTATTATTTGTGTCTTCTAGTAGACTATCTTGAATTAATTGTGCGCTGACAGGCAGAACTGAAATGCATATTAGTGTCATAAAAAAATACAGATATGTGCTCTCATTTCCTGAAACTTTTTATTGGAAATAATAATATGAAGTAGGTATTGCATTTAATGAATAATAAAAAAGGTCAAATAACTTACTCAATATAAATAGGAGTACTGAAGGTTTTTAGTGTTTGTGCCATCTTAGGTTATGTATCTTGGCACGATTTGTAAACTGACCACAGCAAAACCGAGAAACTTCATGTCAGAAAAAATAAAAGCCATCTTAGTCATATCTTAGGCTGAAAATCACAGAGTCTTACGGGTTTAAATGAAATTTCACTCATTTTAATTTGAATGAGTAGTAAGATAGCCAGAGGTGCCTAAATACATTACAGCTCCTGTTGACTTCCAGAAAGAATTTTGATCCTGAGAGACAGCAGCTTTTAAAAAAATCAGTCCAGATTCCTGTATAGCTTTGAAAATTTCAGCCTTTGTCTTTATAATGATGTTTCTACCAACACCGTGTTGGAAGGGCATCACACTGAGGAGTTCCTATATCAAGTCATAAGAGTGAGTCCAAATTTAGCTAACGCTACGAAAGATTAGATGGACCTTTTGAAGTGACCTTGTTGCAGCTCCACTCCCTCTTTTGGAAACAGATTTGAAGCATGTTTTTTCTTCCATCTCTTTTGCAGTTAAAAGGTATGAGTTTGGTTGCTTAAAATGAGTTAAAATAATGACAATGTTTATTTTGAGTTGTAAGTGCAGGGAAAGGCAGGAATCTTTAGCTAGATATGGCAGACTCCTGTTTCACATAGTGCTCTATGATACCTGTGCTTTCTTTCCTCTACAAAACATAGGAGAAGGGAGATAGCCCTTAAGCAAAGGGTTGTGAGAAATCCTAAATGAATGACGTATTTGTGTGGTCTGATCTATACTCTTTAGCTGCCACAGTTCCCAGTATATTAATTTAGGCAGATAGAACCTAGAAAGGCAAAATTTGGGGCATGTGCTCAGCACAGCATTATTCCTCGCTAAATGAGTTGGAGCAAGGTTTAAAATAAAATCAGTATTTTCTCCTATTAGCTTTTCCACTTCCATGGGGAGTGTGTGTAAGCTCATATTTGTTAGACCAAGGTAGGGGATACAAACCTGATTCAGTGTTGGACTGAAAGAGTCACAAAAATATTGTGTTAACAGCTCAAGATTGATTAATTTCTGTCAAATCGTATTGGCAATTTCCTAGACTGGAGGTTCTTGTCAGATCATAAACGCTGCCACAGCCACACTCTGGCTTATCCCCCGAATGCAAATGTGCTTCAGAGAATCAAAGCTCAAGGACTTCTACGTGAAGGAGAGCCCGGTGTCTCATGATACTAAGCTACTGTAATGCTGCCAAGAGGACAGAGAAATATAGAAAGAGTAGGAGCAATTATTTATTCCAGCTAAGAATTGGAGCATTCTGTATCTTCTAGAACACATGGAAATAATGACTGTCAACAAAGAATTGTCTAATTTTAATGTTAGATGGCAAGGTTAAACTCCAATGTTCAGGTTCTGCTTGAGTGCTCTTGTATTTGAAAGTGTGTGCCAGGGAGTTAGTTACTGGTTTGCCTGCAGTTTTTTGGTTCCTTTTAAGAGCCAATCTCACTGACCTTTAACTCTGGTGGTTGCAGGGTTTGGAGTTTTTTGGTTTTGTTTTTTTGTTGTTTCTTTTTGTGTGGATATAAACAACTAAGTCACCAAACATTTCTATGAGGAAAGCTTTTCATCTTGCCTAGAACTCTGAACACCTAACATCTCTGATCACTGAATTTTAAAGAGATTTCTAACATAGTCTTATCAGCTATTCAGTCTTATCAGCTATTCAATGTCTGAATTAAGGCAGTTGCAAAAGCAAAAAGGGGAGAGCTATCTAGTCTTTGCATAAAGAATTGTGAGGAAGGAATATCTGTAAATAAGAGTTATTCTGGTGTTTTCAGATATCTTCGCATACATCCAAAAGGCATGTTTTTTCCACAATAGAATATTTCTGAGTGTGGGATAAATCATTCCTGTGAAATCAGGTTAGCAGTAGGCAAAAGCAAATTAAGCTCTATCAGAGACTGAGGTGTGTTCCTTCTTACGTGCCAGAACTGTCTGCTCTATAGGCAATTCACTGAAAACAGCTGCCTTTCTATACTGCTTTACCTGTCGTCTGAAGGACACCGTGTATGTTTTAGAGGCCTTTTCTTCACTTTGTATTCAAGCTAAATTCATTTAGTCATTGTACACAACGAATGCAAAGGTAAGAATTTACCCACCTTTCTCTAAAACATCATTAAAGGTAGAGCTGTCATGAGAGGTAGATGTTACATATAAAACCAACAGATTTGTATAGTGAGAGTGAGTATTTTTTAGGGATGGGGAAAAAAATTCTAAGAGAGTATCATCTTTCCTGATTTTCTCTTGGCTGCATTCAGACTACCACAGTAAGGAGGGGCTGTGCGTGTGTGAACAAACCTTTAGGTATTGTTTTAACCACTAAAGATTCTTTCCTACAAACACACAGCTTTATTGCCTACAGATAAGCTTACATACATATTTGAGGAACCCTTCAGTCTGCTTGCAGAGGTGATTATAGCTGTATTGAAAAATTCAAGCTGGTGAATGCTGTGAGGAATTTGTTGTGGAAGCACTGCAGAATGTGTTCTGTGCCAAAAGCACCAGTGACAAAATAGCACTAGTCTGTGTGCAAAAGGGCAAGCACCCTAGAAGAATGAATGAAAAAAGAATTACATCTACACCTTTATGATCATTTATATAGCAATAACACTGCCTTGGCCAGTCATCCATCCACCCCCCCTTAAAAGTGCCCAACTGCTCACCTGTTTCAGCTGCATTTGGCAAGTGTTGCTGTGACGATGTGAAACGCATTCCAGCTGTGATCACCTTGTGTTCTGCCTCTCACCCAACAAATTTCACTGAGTGGTAGGAAGTTAAAAATATTAAAAACATGAAGAATATTTAGAATATTCAGGCTTCTTGGAAAAGAAGCCTGAATAAAATCATTAGTGTTTGTTCACTGCAGTTCTTAAGAAAAAAAAAAAAATCCAGTGTATGTCCTTTCTGGAAGCAGTAAAGTATTACTTGGCTCTTTTCAGTCTAAACCAAAGATATGTGACACATGGATATTTGAGGCTTAAGAAATGAATTTAGTCCTTCCAGGTAGCTGTTAAGTATTTGTAGCAATCTATAAACTCTTTCTGACTCAAGTTGGAGAACCTCAACATTCACAAACTGTCTTGCCCTCCGTGTAGCAAAATAGGTTGAAATTCACAGCTTTGTTTCCAGAGGGCTCAATGCGTGTCCTCAGTTCGGATTTACTTCCCAAGCTAATGGGACCCTTGGTTCATCCGAGCAGAAATATGTCAGTTGAAGAGTCTTTAACTTACATTCCCACCTCAGCCCCTGTGATCTTTTCAGAAGCTGGTGCGTCCCAGAGTGCCCACAGCAGGTTGGTTGTGGGGGTTGCCCTGCAGTGTCAGCATGCTACTGGCAGAGGTAAAGAAATTGGGGCACATACTGCATCGCTTACGTTGTGCACAGCCTAGAGCAGCTGCACTTCTTGTAGGACAGTTCTAGCCTCCCATTTCATGCTATCAAACATAATGGATGTTCCAAAATGTGCATGCTGAATTCTTAGTTCCTATTAATATGGGAAAAAAAAATCTAATCCCCTGCCCACTTGGAAATAACAAGGCTTATCTCTGTTATCTGAAGAACCATCACTGGTGGCTCTGCTGTAAAGTATTAGTGTAGCAAATGAAGCAAACAGAGCATTTATGATAATTAAATTGACTGTAAAGTCACTATTAAGGCTTTCTCAATAGTTCATCTCTGCTGCTTTCTGGGACTGACTGCTACTGGGTGTTCTGGTATTCATACATGTTTTCAGTGGAAAGAAATGTGCCACAGAAACTGTTCTGGAGAAGATTTTGGACTCGGCAGTACCAGGTGCAAATGAGACCGTGTCAGCGGTGTATTTCCAACAGACAAGGGCTCCTCCTCCTTCAGCGAGGCACACTTGGGCCCAAACGAGGCCAGGTGTGCTGGCTGGGGCACCGGGCAGCTCAGGCAGTCTCCTCCTCCTCACAATGGGGTTGTTTGAACCTGGGTTTCAGTGCATCACGCTGAGTGCAGGTGAGTCCTCCTGTGTATTTTCTAGACTTTTCTTCCTAATGTAGGCGGGGTAGGAGGAGACTTGGGGGAGTGGGGAGGAGCAGCCCCAGGAGTGCAGGGTGAGTGCTGGCTACCCCACAGCACGCCGGGGGCTTGCTGGCTCCATTTGCTGGTGGGAGGCAAGGCATCCTCTCCGGGCCCTGGGGCACCTTGCACCGACCCAGAGCTGAGTGTTTCGGGCTTAATGCTTGTGCCGGCAGACGCTCCTGTTCAGCTAGGTTGTGAGTATGCTGGGGAGGTCGGGCTGGGGGGCAAGAAGCAGGTCAGCTGCCGTGCGGCCCGTGCCTCTATGTGGGGAGCCTTCAGCTGACGACCCCGAGCTGTGTTAGCTTTGTGTGGAGGTAAAGCTCAGGATGGCTGTTTGTCCTCAGCATTTCCCCTGAACCTGTGTTTTAATTTGCACTCTTACTAGGTTGTTTCCCCATTAAAATGCAGGAGAAAATCAGACCTACTGCATTATCTTAGCAGTACTAAGAATGTGTGACAAAAACTACCATTGCGTTTCAGGGAGCTTTAACTGAACATAATTATTACATGGACATTTTAAGGACAAGAGGCTGTTCTCCTTAGAAGATGAGAAAGTAGTCAGTAGTAATATGTTAAGTACAAAGGAAATCAAAGGGTAAAAGTGAGGGGAATGTATTTTTTCTTGTTGTTTTTTCCTCAGTAATTTCATGTGTGTCAGTTTTGTGGTTTGTTTTTTTTTTAAATAATCCTTATTTTTGTGTTTATTTGGGTTGTTGAAAAGGAGGAAGGGAGTGGTTCTTGGAAAAAACCGACACAGCTGTACCATAGTAATGTTTTGTAGGTTGCGAGAAAGTTTAATTTTAAAAGTTTCACAGGGTTTTTTTTACTTACTTTTGCTTCAGTTTCCTAAAGCTGTTATTAAAATGGATGAAGTGCTATATCTGAACCTTTGAATTGCTTCAAAGGGAAATGTGTCATAACTTCGCACTTTCTGCAAGCTTTTCTTCATCTTGCCAGCCCTAGTTTATGGATGAACATACTTTAAGGAGAAGAGCTGTGTGGTGGATTTTAAATGCTTTCATCTTTAATTGGAGGAGGAGGGAGAACTGTTTAAAATGGTCATAAAATTTTTAATGTAATTTGCAGCCCATTTAGTATGTTGATTTAGGCAACAACGGAAGCATAGATTCAGCCATGTAGGGTGCTAAGCGACTGAAGTTTCCGCACTGGGATGTTGAACCAGAAGCCTGTTATGAATGCTGGAATATTTGGCTACCTAGAGAAATTATCTTTTTAGTTTCATATGGCCTTAATTTTGGTGCTCTTGTGATGCAAATAATATGTAACAATATTAATGTTGAAGTAATTACCTTGCACTAAGTGAGAAGGTACCCTGGAGTGCTCTGTGATAATTTTTGTGCTTATAGTAAATGTATGTGTTGGCTTCATGGCACGCTGCAGTTGTTTGTTTGTGAAGAACTTGATCGACAACATTGTTAGACTGTGACCTGGTTTGTGTTTTCCTTCACCAACCAAATTAAAAGCTAGCAAATGTGTGTGTGTGTGTGTGTGTATGTGAAAAACAATGAGCTTTAGCATTCTTTGATCAACACTTAACTGAAGTTCAGGCAAATATATTTCACAGTCTGAACACTTGAATATGTTTTGTTTGGTTTTTTGCTCAATATCCATAACCACCTGCAGTGATAAGCATGAGTAAATACCAGCATTTGATGTCTATTAAAATGAAGGAAGCAGACAGAAATTCAAGTTTGCAGTCTAAGACTTTTCTCTATTGCTATCTGCAGCATTTGTTGCTGTGGTTGACCACCTTACATTCCCAGACCTCTAGTTTGCGGTTCTTGGTTTACGTGACTACATCTGACATATTATCTTATGTATTTCTCATCGCTGTACTTCAGTAATGAAAACTGATAACTTCAGAAGAGCAAGCTCTTGCTACTCTGCACTTTGACGTTCTTTTTGACTATTTGTTTCAATCTTGTTTTTACTGAGGTATTTTTGCAGAAATGTGATGGCCTGCTATTCATGTGGAGGCTTATGCAGGATAAATATGAAAGACATGCTCCGCTACATGCTCTGAATAATCTGACAACTGCTTATAGGTTTTTTTTTTTTGAACACGAGGAATTTTGTAGTCCATGGTGTTGAACAGAAAAATTTACATGGTAAATTGAATGTATCCAGTGCAGTGTTTCCCTTTAGAGTCTGCAGACAGGCAGTACCACAGTAGCTCATTGATTTTTCAAGATGCAGTGTGACTGAAGTTAGAGCCATCCCAGGATCCTTCAAAACTTTCACAAAATTGAATTTTGCAGCTTTTCTGATCCTTCTTCCAAGAAAATAGGAGGAGCCAAGTGTTAGGAACCGGAATGTGGGAGTGTTGGGCATGTTGTTGTGCTACTGCAGAGGAAAGGGTAGTTAGTGTCTGCTGCCTGAGAGGTGCTGTATCCCCAAACACTCACCATCCCCTTACACAGACTCACCCCTTCTTTTACAACTGGGAACCTGATATCCCTGAACTCTGGCATGGGCTAAGCAAGCTCCCCTAAGTAATGCTTCGATTTGCCTGCGGCATAAGTTTTCTCTGGTTAAAATCAACAAAGTGTGCTTTAGAAACTTTTGTCAGCGTGAACTAACCTGGCAGAAATCACCCTGGCTTCACTCTGCTGTTACCTGGAAAAAATCCCATCTGTGTTGGAGCTTGTGAGACGTGCTGGAGGAGGACTTGGAGAAGAACCCAAACACCAATAGCAGGCTTCCTTCTCCCCCAGTCACGGCAGCAATAAGGTTGGTGAAGGAAAATAGGAAGAAAATATTTGCATTTTGTCAGTTAGCAGTTAGAGAGATATAGCAAGCTTGACTAGTACTTCGAGGGATGCATATTAAAAATGAAGCCCAAAGGCTTCCTCTAAGAAACCTGCTGCAAGCAGCACAGCATCTGGCTTACCAAGTGAGTAACGGCCCAAGAACGGACAGATGCTTTGCCTTGTGTAGCAGGTGATCTGCTTTGCTTCTCTGTGACTAGCTGGGTGTCAGGGTGGACAGAATATTTGAATGAGAGAAGAATGGGAGGAACTGTTCAGAAGCAGCAAAGGCTATAGCAGATTTTCTATACTGAAGAAGTGACTGAGAGAAGTGTGAGGTAAAACTCGATAAATGGAAGTGAAAGAAAAACATATTTAGATTGGTGTAACAGGTACTTAGATTGGTATAAGCAAATACTTAATTTGAGGTAGGGAAGAATAAAAAGTGGAATCTTCAGGAAGAGGGAGAAAGAAGAAGAAAAGCAATAAAATACAGCAAGTTGCCAAGTTTTTAAAACATACTTATTGGCAATTTTATTTTATAATGTGCAATAAACTGTAATCATGATTGCAGTCTCTGCAGTTGTGGAGGATTTGAGCACAACAGGTGTGGCAGCAAATGCTTTTTTCATTTAGATGGTGGGTATCTTTCTCTGCATCCTGTTCTGGAAATTAACCCTGGCGGTACTTTAAGAAAAAACTCACCTTGAAAAATAGGAAGGCTAACGCAGAATGGAGTTTCAGGTTTAATTCTGCTATACGTAAGTGTGTTTTACGGAATCCTAATGGAATACATAACTGAACGATTGAGATGATTAATTTTAATTATTTTATTTGCAACCTACCCCTCTTGAAATACTTCTCTGCTAAAAATGCAGTGCTATTATCAGGAGACAGTGTAAGAGGTATTATTTATCTATAAATTTCTAATCTTACTGATTTTAATGCTTTATTGTTAATCTCACAGACAGTAAATGTTGGACATGAAAATTAAGGTGCTCCTATAGTACTTCAGAAAATATATCATTGAAAATAAATGTGTATGGGCAAATTATATATTTTAGTCAAACACTTTAGGTTATTTTCCAAAGAATGGATAACGATGCTTAATCTTATACTTGTGAGAGCTGTTACAAATATAAAATATACAAGGCAATTAACAAGAATCCCAGAAATGTAATGGTTTGTCTATTGTATGTTTAAATTAGGTGCAAAAGCAGTTCCTTAATAGTAAAAATAGGTTCCCTGAAGGCTCTTAACTTCTTTATGGGTTTAGTTATTATTCAAGCCTTATTGATCTGAACAGAATCAAACAAACATATTGTCTATTCTGCTTGAGCTATAGTACAAAATTACCCGTATAATTCATAGTACTGCTATGCCGTGTTGTAAAATTAGGAGGAAACATTTACAAATCATCGTTGGAACAATTTCCATTCATTTAATTACTAATAAAATTTTATATAAATACTTAACATGGTGGTATGCCGTGGGTTGGGCGCTAGCTGCTCCCCAGTGTCGCAGAGGGGAATGTGGTTACATATGCCACCTTTGGAGTTTTTGCTTGGTTTTAGGGTAAAGGATAAACGATATGGGGGATCATAAAGTACCTATTTCCAACCTTAGTATTTCTGCACGTACCTCTACATTTATGTGTACCCTGTACATGCTTCAAGTATCTGATATAGACATTTATAGATGCATTCTGTTTTGAAGTCCTGGGGCAAAGTTTCGCAAGGAAAACATTCAATGATAATATTATCACCCCCTTATTGGGTATAACTGAATCTGAACATACTGACAGTGGTATGTAATCAGTGGGTTTCAATCCTTTCTAGTTTCAGAAACGTTTGTGTCCATGTGTTTTATGATGAAACCACAATAGAACCTCATTACTTCATTAGTTTTTGCTGTCATAAGAATCTGTCTTATGAACGCAAATAAAATTCAGACTTCTGCTGCACTTAATCAGTGCTGAATTTTGCAAGGATGTGGATGGTAGGCCAATTAAGCTCAGTGTGCCTACCACTTCACTGCAATTTTGGAAACTTCTTTTAACTACTTTGGAGAGTATGTACTGTTAGATAGATGTTTGTGTTTATCCCAGAGGTGGCTGCGTTTCAGTGAAATGTAGCATAATGCTGACATAGTTCTTAATGATCTCTTAGAAACACTTTGCTGCATAGTCTAACTTGTTTAAGATGATGTGAAAGATGCCTAAGGTTAAAGCACCCTGTCGTCCCAAGTAGTATTTATTTATTGCGTCCTCCTGCATCTTAGTTTTACTGTTTTAAATTCTAAAACTTAGTTACAGGTCAGAATTAAAACTGAAAAAACAAAAGTATATAAGCTTGAATTTTTGTCTTCTCTTTAAAAATGTGTTATCTGTTCCTTGAGATATGCATTGCTGCATGCACTTCATGCTATGAATTTACAGTAGTTGTGGCTGTATGCTGCCAACATAGCTAGTAAAGTATATGCTGTTAATATATGGGGTAAAATAAGCAAATATTAAGGACATATCTGACTTCTACGCTACAAGAGAACTGAATTTTGTCATCCATATGGACGGAGAGACACTTGCAAACATAACAGATCAGTGGGGATGTTTTTAAAATTCTTTATAGTATCCTTTCTAGATCTCTTCAAGGTATAGTCTTACTTGTGTGTCAAGTATTGGTAAACAATGTTGAAATTAATATTAGTACTGTGACTGTTGAGTTTGTTTATAAACCCAATAGAAATCTTAGGAAAAAAATCAGTAGTTTATAACTGCATTGTAAAAAGCTTATAAAAGGATGTTTATGCAGAAGGGCAGTTTTTAAAATGTTAGTATCTTTTTAATTATTTTCTAGTGGCATAGGTGCTGCATATTTCAATCCATGGAGCAAAAGATGTGGCCTTTTCTGTCCAGCTTGCTTGTTTGTAGCACTTGGAAAATCAGTTTGATGTTGGCATTTTATGCACCAGCACATCTCTTTTGCTTCTAGGATTTTTTTTTTTTTCCTCTTCGACAACGTCAAAACTTTGGATGAAGTTTTCTTGGTTTTGCCAAGCTATAGTTTTTGAGGACTCCCTTCCCCCTGCCAAATGCAGAAAGAGGGATATAAATATTTTCCTGCATGCGCATTTGACATGTTCCACTGAAGAACTGGCATCCCTAGGAATGGTTCCAAGCTTGATACTAACTCCAAAGCAGATTCTGTAGAACTGAAGATATTTCCACGCAGACACAAAGGGAATGCATATGTTTAAAATATTTTAAGGTCAGGTGGAAATCTTGATATTGTTTTCAATGGCAGCATGTTTCCTGGTTTTATTCTGTTTTTCATGTTTTCTGTTTTTTTCCCATGTCTTAAGTGAATATGAAATTCACATTATTATTTTTAATTGGAAATTAATTTCAGGTTGACTGTATTCCAAGTCTATGAAATTAAATTATTTGAAATTAAATGATTGAAAGCATCTTGAAGCGGAAACTCCAGTTATGTACAAACTGCATCTGAATGTTAGTTAAACCTTAATGATGATAATATCACTGGGGATGTAGTTCTATCATAGAATGCTTTAACAACCACATTTTTCAGCTGAGGAAACTTCAGCCATAAAGCAGGACCAATCAGAGAAAAAGGCTCAAAGAGGGTTTGAGAGGTTGTTTTCCACTAAGTCTAAACAGAGAAGACACTTACTCTACACTTCCATTATACTAGACATGCAAAAGTAGATTTTGTAATGCGCAAAAGAATGGGAAAAATGCTTTGAGGATCAAAGCATTAGGAGATAAAGATGTTCTTCATCGTATCCTGTCAGTATTTGATTTTTATGCCTCCAAATAGATGTAGACTGTTACGTTTTCATTTTACTGGTATCTTAGTTGTGATCCTAATTTGTGTTTACTGTTTTCAAGTTCTTCATGAATAAATCAATCTGCACATCTTCTGTGACGAGAAGAAAAAAAAAAAGGCAGTGCACACTTAGATTGTTTTCTACTTAGGTACATGTTGCCATCTCTTTTGTGTGACGAAAACCATTCACTTTTAACTATTTCTATTACTATTTGATAATAAACCCTATAACAGAATTGACACACTTCTCTAAAGGAGATGTATCATATCTTTCTTGCAGTATCTGGTGGAATACAGATTTTCTTTTTCCTTCAGTTGTATCAATTTGAGCCTGAACCTGGAGACAGTCTGAATAGATGGGGTTAGAAGAATGTTTAGGCCAAGTTCTCAGAATCTCAAAGTGACAGGTATGAAAGGGAAGGTCAGTGGCCTTTTTTACAGATGAAATGGGTGATGTTATTGTACACAGTGAGCATACTTTCAACAGTCTGTGCTTAGTTGTATTTTATATCAGAGGAAAGCATTCAGCTAAATGCTTGCTGCCACAAAAGACTTGTATTCTTGTTCATATCTCTGCAGATGGGAGCACCATTATGAGTTCGCAGAATGGTTTTCTGAGTTGAAATAACTCTGCAGCACTAAAATAAATACCTGTTTTTTTATGTTGATGAACTTAAAGTAGGCACAGTTATCAGCCTTCAAAAAGCAGATTTACCAAACTGATCGAAAATTTGATGTTGACCCTTATTTGAATCAAACATTAAAAACTAAAAGTGTGACCCATTTTTCCTCGCACATTTGACACTGGATAAGGACAGAAGGCCATGAACTAGGAAAGTATTCATTTTCAAGGTAACATGCTCTCTAAAAGGCTCCATCTTGTGAGTATCTTCTAGGATTCATCCCAGTGTACTTCGTGCCCATCTTGCAAGATGAAGCTTTGCATTTCAGCATGTCTTTTCCAGAACAATGCAGAAAGCATAACTTTTTTTTTTCCTTTCCTCATCTCAGAATCTTCCTGTGTGCTATTTAGAAGTCACAATGTTATATCCATGGAAGCACATCTTTAAGCTGTGGGTGTAAGAATTCTGGAAATTAGATCAGGGATGTTGATAATAGGCTTTGGATGATTTAAGAGAGAATGTCAGAATAGAACATTGCAACGGGATAATGTCCTCCCACTGCTAGATGGATGTCTTGGTATCCCCTTGGCATTCATAGGAAATAAATGTTGAGGTGAAGCTGAGACATTTATTTCCAAAATGGGAGTAATTTATCCTGCTAAAGCATTGTATTCCAGGGACTCTGTTTCCATTATACCAAACAATTGTTAATGGAAGATGCTGTCATTTGATGGATATTGATATTGTAGAATGACAGTTGATCTTCACATAACTTTTATGCAAAATACACATACGTAGTTAGAATAAGAGAAATGTTGTTTCCTAATTGTCTTCAATGACGGATTTGCATTTTGCTTTTAGCCATTCAAAATGACTTTATCATAATACAGTAAATTTAAAATGGTATCTATTTGTCACACTGATTGAAATATAGTTAGAAGCACCAAAGTTTTGTCATTTAATGGCTAATAAAAATATTTAATGTAACTGTAGCATGTAATAGAGACGTCCTGTCACTTAATGCAGTAGCGGCTTTCAGTAGTTCACACATAGCTTGAGCACTCACTTGCAGCTGAAAAATTATAGCAAAGTCAGGGTTGCACTTCAGCCTGTGTGAGTTCTGAATCTGACTTCAGAGTGGACAGGCCATGTTCAGCTATATAATATTAAATGACCTCCTAGTCAAGGTGTGCTTGTGTCACTGATGTCTGAAGGTAACAGAAGGTAACTGAGCGTAACTTCTGTCCCAAGGAAAACCATGGGTTGAGTCCTGTCGGAACAACATTTCTGGGCACTTGAAGGAGAAGAGGTGATTTGGAACAGTCAGCGTGGGTTTATCAAGAGTAAATCATGCCTCACCAACCTGATTAACTTCTGTGGTAAAATAACTTGATTTGTGGGCAAGGGGAGAGCACTGGATGTCATTTACCTTGACTTCAGCAAGGTGTTCAGCACTGTTTCTCACAATACACTTGTATCCAAGTTAGTGTGCTGCAGTCAGGATGGATGGACAAATAGGTGGCTATGGCCAGGCTCAGAACGCAGTGGCCAATTCATCCTATTCTGTCTGGGTAAAGTACCAAGCGGAGTACTGCCAGTGTCTCTCCTGGGACCCGTCCTCTTTCACATCCATAGCAGCAATCTGGTGGAGGTCAATGACTGCACTCGCATGGAGTTTGCTGATGAAACCAAATTGGAGGAACAAGTCGTTATGCTCAAAGGCAGGGCTGTCATTCAGAGGGATCTAGACAGGCTATAGTTTCATACCATGGATAACTTTCAAAAAGGCACATCTAATTCTACATTTTACAAAAGAGGGTTGTTGTACGTAGAAGACAGCCTACAGAACTTGTACAGTTAGTTTAATTTTTTCTTTAAAGAATACATTGTCAGATGGAAGGCCAGGCATGCAAGTACCCCTCTGCTGTACCACTCATTCAAGAAAACTAAGAAATCTTGTAGGATGCCTTTTCAGAACTATACTCTGATTAAATATTGGACATGTGAAAATTCTTCATGGCATTTTAAAAGGCTTAAAATATTACATAAGGTTGATAGTATACAAATTGCTTTAGAAAGGCTACTTTTCAACAGTCAGTGTAATACACTGAAAGCAAGACAACTTCAAAAAATAATTATTCACTGAAAGCATATGGTACTGCTTACCTCATAATGTTCTCCTAATTAACGTAGCTGCAAAAAGATGACTATTGAAATTGAGATAGTAACTCTGATTGTTAAAATCCTAATTACAGCAGTGTTAACAACTGCAGTGTAGGTAATACTCTTTTATTATTAGTTCCACATCTGTGAATCAGTTCATTCACTTTCAAGGCATTTACACACCAATTTCCATGCACTTTTTTGGAAGTGAATGTGTGTAATGACTAATGAGCCAGCTAAAGCATTTATGTAAGATGACTGTGGATATTAGGAGAGAATGGAGTATCCATTTCCAGTTTAAGGCTGTGGAATATAGTGCGTTTAGGAAAATAAACTAGGTTACCTGGTTTAAATGTGTAGATGTTGAAAATTAATTTACACAGTGCTGCATTAGAGAAACAGCATTGTTTTGAAGGGAGAAACACTGAATACAAGTACAATTACAGATTAAGAGAGTTGCAAGTAGCCTGCTTATGACACTAACCAGCTCAGCATGGTTTGCAGTTTCAAGTATACAGGCTTTTGGCCAGTTTAATCCCAAGGCTAGTACATGATTGCAGGTATTTTAAATTAATTCTGAAGGTACCGGCAAAGAACGAATAACAGTTTGTAACAACAGCTGGCTTGATATATTTTGAGATGGTAACAACCATTCCTTGTAAGGATGGTTGGCTGAGGGAGAGTTAATAGTTATTTGAGAAGGACTGGAGCTATTACTGGAGTCAAGCCTACTTCTTTTGCGAGGGAACAAGACAAATGCAGGCAAGGGAAGAAGAAAACAGCAGTAAAAGAAAAAAAATCCATCCTTTTTTTTTTTTTTTTTTTTAGACTTTTACTGTAGTACTACTGCTGGAGAAACATGGCTTCAGCTCACAGTCTTATCAGACATTTTGTGACCTGACAAACTTGAATTAACGTTGAACTGTTTAGGTCAATGCTCTTGACTGCCTCGTTGGTCACAGGCTCAGAGCAGTGTTGTGAAAGATGGTCTTGTCTGGATAAACCTGACACTTGCTAAACAAAAGGTAAATAAAGGATAAAAGGAAAGAGAATAGGTAGAGAAAGAAAAAGGACAAAGAAGGGAAAGTAAAGCAAACTGATATTTTTAGGTCTTTCTGACTTCGAATTGAGATGAATATGTAATCTATTCACACAAGCTGTTTTGATCAGGACAATAAAAGTTCAAGGGTGTTACGAAGAATCCAAGCAGACTGGGGGAATGGCAGCTATGCTGATAAGGCTTTCCAAAGGATTCCAAAAAGAATTCATGTGTAAATTGCTATATGCCATCTTTGCAGACTGTGGTCCAATGTTGGACCTAAATCACAGATGCCAATTTCAGATTCCATGCTCTTCTCTTTAACATTGTTTCTGTGGTTTTGTCTACTCAGTACCTTCCTTGCTTCCAGTTGATATAATAACTTAGGTGAATTTTAATAATTTTGAGTATGTTTCTGTGGTAATTACTGTTATAAAGATTCCATAGGAAGAGGTACCAGAGGGAAACTGATGACTGAAGTGGTTGAAACAAAAATATCTGGTTTATTTTTTTATTTAAAATTAAAATTTTGCTGAGGTTCAAAGTGATGATAGTGGAGGACAGCTGAGAGTAAAGATTAGTTCTACTTTGAAGTTTTTGGTTGTAAATTCCTATATTGCTGAAGAGCTGACATCACTGTGGTAGCACCTGGCTATTCATGGATATATTCAGGAACGTGATTAACGAACTAAGAGGATGTGCCTTTTGTTAATAACTCCCCAACACAAACTCTTTCCTTCTCTTCATCTTCTCAATCTCAGTGATTGTTGTTTTGTAAGATCCTTTATTCTGGGCTCCAGTACCACTAAAGAGCAGACAGTATTTAATGACCTTCTGCATCAGCAGTTTCATCTCTTGAGAGATTAAAATTGATTTGTTTTGTCTTTGATATTGAAAATCTAGAGCGGACCTTTTCTTCCTGACTTGTGTAATAGTAGCACCTGCAGCCATGAAAGATTGGGGAAGAGGACTTAAAATAAACTCTGTTTACTAACATGGTCAAAAAAAAAAAGCCTGTCACTAAATAGTTTAAAATATGTCCCTGAAAAGAATAAACACTTTTCATAATCTCTGTAATATTACAGGGATTCTGTCTGTATAAAGAAAAAAAAATAGGTTTTGTATGACTTTTTGTTTCCCTGTGTATTTCATAGGACGTAATTCCTGTTTATTCTTATCCGTCCTATCTTGAAAAACTGCCAGGTTAACCTATAGGTATAAGAAACACTATGCTTACCCTTAAAGGATAAAGTGTTTGACCTCAAACACCTTACTATTTTCTGTGATAGGCTGCAACTTTCAGTTTATTATTTTAACAGATCAATAGGTACATTAATTCTAAGAGGAAGCTCAGACTCTCTGCCTGAAGTTAAATTTGCCAGGTTTTTTAATTAGTTTTATTCTCCCTTAAGGTTGAAATTTCTTTAGGAGAATCAAAGACAGGAAACTAATTCACTGGAGAAAAAGCAAATGATGCAGAAAATGCCAGTATCAATTTCCTAAAGAAGTCATAACTTGAATGCCAAGAATCTTGTTTCCGGCACTAACTCTAATAATATGAGTAATCTAATGTGCTGATCAGAAGACACGTTTTACAAACTCGTGATTTAACTTAAAAAGATGGCTGAGAGAAATTGAACCTTGCTGAGCTGTGTGAGATAATGTCTTGAAGAAAAAAAAAAAGACCTTTACCCTACAGGAGGTAAATGTTGGTTGTAGCATGATTTATATTTTAGAGGCATTATCAACAAGGTGGATGGCCAAGTGCTGAAAATTTGTTTAGGGACATTTCCAGTTGTATTCCTCTACTGCATAGTGTATTTGAAGTTGGATGGAATCTCAAAACAGGCCTTAAAAATGAAGAAACTGGTTAACACAAAATAAAAATTCCTTTATGTCTTCTACCTCAACCACTTTTCATTTTAGAAGCACAGTCCATTGCATTTTGTGGATCTAGCTGGAAATTGGGTTGTTATAATAACTTGTGGCTCAGTGGTAGAAGAGTGAATGTTAAAGTACTGAAGCTAATGTTGATTTCTTCGAAGACAGATGGAGAGTGTATATGAAGACAAACGTAAGGTTTCAGGTTAGCCTAAACCAATTTTTTTGTCTGCTTATCTTCCACGAACTTCACTTCTCTGTACCTTAAGAAACATGGGAAATTAAACTTTTGTTGCTGTGTAGGCTAATCTTGTGGAAAAGTGTATTTGCAGTCGTTAACCCAGACTGCCTTCTCCTCAGAATGAGGAGAAAGCGTCGTCTTCTGAGGCTTATTGACAAGACTAGAATGTGGGCACAGTTACCTGAATATTTTGGTGGTGTTCCTAAAAGGGGTGAAATAGCTTTGAGGAAGATTAAGATACCATTGGAAATAGATTGCTGGTGTAATTCATGAAAAGGAGGAATTCCCCAATGACAAAAGCAGTAGGGGAAAAGTGATTTTCTTACTGTGTGTTGACGTTTTGGAGCTTTAGGGTATTACCAGGCATGGATAATACTTCCAATAACAGAATTCACTCCCTGTGCCTGCCTTCCCCCACCCTGAATTGCTGCACCATTGTCCTACCTACATTTTCATATGCTTTAGCTGAAATCCGGGAAATGAGAAACATTGCAAATCAGAAGTTTGTTTTCTCCTTTTAGTTTCTTGATCACCACTTTCCACAAAGTGCCGTTTTATTTCTTGTGCTTGAAAAATCTCTAAGGAAAGAACAGTTGTCTCCGAAAGTCAAATGGTTCTGATCCAGTAATCCATAATGGTATTAGGAAGTGTGCTAAAGCCAGAGAGATATCTTGGGGATAAGACATAAATCCTAAGCCTTTTCGTTTGCTAGAGTGCATTTTTCACAAGGTGCAGTATCCTGGTCTGCTGCTTCAGTTTGGGCTGCATTTCAGCAGATGCAGTTGTCTTGCTCCCTTCCAGTCCTTCGTCTAGAGCTGACTATTCCAGCTGTAGGTGAAATAGAACCTTTATTTCCCAACACAGGTGCACATCATGAAAAGCAAATATTTCATATTCGCAAAGCTTGTTGAGATCCTAGAGTGAGATGTGCTGAAGAAAGGTAGATAATATTTTTTGTACTTCATGTTATAAGAGTGTACAACAGCCATACTAGTCAGAATATCTAGATCAGTCTTTCCTGGATTAGCCATCCGGAGTACTGTATTTCTCATTCAAAACACCCACCACAGAATTTAGCAGACTTTGTGTTTACATTTTTAGTGTTTCAGACTCAAGGGATTCTTCCGTGTTCCAGAACTTTAGACTTGCTACCGAAGACTTGCTCTTTAGGTAATGGTTTTCTAGCTCTGCTTTCCTTAACAGTTTTTGTTGTTTTCAATTCCTTCTTGGTTCTTTTTCTCTCTTCAGCAGAGGGCCGTTGTATTCTGTCACACAAACAGATGTCTAAAGTCCTCTGTTTTTAGAAGAATACTTTTGTATTGTGTGCAGATCTTTATCTTCCGATAAAGAAGGTGAAGTCCTTTTTTACTTATGTTAATAATCCCTTATGAGGGAGAGAAGCAATTCTTTGCTGAGAGAATCTTTTACTGATTTGTTTTCCAGTGTCATGTACTGTTCCTTCTGATGTTATTGTCTTCCGAGTTTTAGAATATGCATACATACACAGAGATATCATAGAATCGTAGAATATCTCAAGTTGGAAGGGACCCATAAGGATCATCGAGTACAACTCCCTGCTCAACACAGGACTACCTAAAACTAAACCATATGAATAAGAGCATTGTCCAGACGCTCCTTGAACTCTGACAGGCTTGGTGCCATGACCACTTCCCTGGGGAGCCTGTTCCAGCGACCGACCACCCTCTCAGTGAAGAGCCTTTTCCTCGTGTCCAGTCTGAACTTCCCCTGACACAGCTTCACTCCATTTCCTCATGTCCTATTGCTGGTCACCAGAGAGAGGAGATCAGCACCTCCCTCTCTGCTGCCCCCCTTGAGGAAGGTGTAGACTGTGATGAGGACACCCCTCAGCCTTCTCTTCTCCAAGCTGAACAAGCCAAGAGACCTCAGCTGCTCCTCATAAGTCTTGCCCTTGAGGCCTTTCACCATCTTGGTCGCCCTCCTCTGGACACATTCTCATAGTTTGATGTCCTTCTTATATTGAGGTGCCCAAAACTGCACACAGTACTCGAGGTGGGGCTGCACCAGTGCAGTGTAGAGTGGGACAGTTACCTCCCTCAATCTAGCTATGCTGTGCTTGATGTGCCCCAGGACACAGTTGGCCCTTTTTGCTGCCAGGGCACACTGTTGACGCATATTCAACAGATCTCTTTCCGCGGGGCTGCTCTCCAGCCTTTCGTCCCCCACTTTGTACGTATAACCAGGATTACCCTGTCCCAGGTGGAGAATCTGGCACTTGCTCTTGTTAAATTTCATACGGTTGGTGATTGCCCAATTCTCTAGTCTATTCAGATCTCTCTGTGTCTCATCATTAATTTTCAAATTAATATTCCCCCCTTCTTTCATCTACCACAATTCTAATGGCACTAAACCAGTGCAATTACAGATAACAGTTGCTATATGTTGAGAAATATTCAGTATAGTATCTGAAGTACTGTCGTGGTTTAACCTCAGCCAGCAACTGAGCACCACACAGCTGCTTGCTCACTGTCCCCCCTCCCGGTGGGATGAGGGAGAGAATCGGAAGACTGAAAGTGAGAAAAGTTGTGGGTTGAGATAAGAACAGTTTAATAATTGAAATAAAATAGTAATAACAATAATAATAAAAACATACAAAGCAAGTGATGCACGATGCAATTGCTCACCACCCGCCGACCGATGCCCAGCCAGTCCCCGAGAGCAGCAGTCACCACCACCACCCCCAGCCACCTTTCCCCCAGTTTATGTACTGAGCATGATGTCATTTGGTATGGAATGTCCCTTTGGCCAGTTTGGGTCAGCTGTCCTGGCTGTGCCCCCTCCCAGCTTCTCGCTGGCAGGGCATGGGAAGCTGAAAAGTCCCTGACTAGTGTAAGCACTGCTCAGCAACAACTAAAACATCGGTGTGTTATCAACATTGTTCTCATGCTAAATCCAAACCACAGCACTGTACCAGCTACTAGGAAGAAAATTAACTCTATCCCAGCCGAAACCAGGACAAGTACCCAGCAGCCTCATAGCCCTTTTGGGCGTTTATCATAACTTTGTGAGGTACTGAATGCATGCTAGTCATGGTTTATTGTTGGAGACCTGAGATACAGGGCTCGCAGCTAACTTCCACCCAGTGGACTTTCCTGTTTTTCTCTGAAGAGTATAGTCTCGCGTTCTGCTCATTTTCATTTCAAATCTTTCACTTACTTTTGAAGCATCTCATAATGTGTAACTTGTCAGAGGGAAACCTAAGATCGTTGTTACCCTTTTTTCTCCTACAAGTTTGTGAACACTTCTGCTGTCACATCTGAGCCCAGTGTACAAATATAATAGTAAAATCTGGACCCTGTATCAATTGCACCCAATGTGCGTCTCTGTCCTTTTTCTCGATCAAATATGGCTATTGCTACAATTTTCTATCTACACAAATATCATATACATGTAAATTTCTTGGAGTATAGTTCAACTTTGCATGCTACAAGACAATATTTAACACATTTGGTATTGCAATGCAGCCTATCTGATACAGGGATCCAAGAGCAAAAATAATGTCCAATAAAGTAGCCTAGAAAATGCTTCTCCAGTCTTTTCTCCCTGTCTTGTATAATTTTTTCTGCTGTAAAACAATACTTATGATATGCTTGCTATAAAAATTCCCTTCAGTGAATCCTGTCTTCTTTAATAATAATTCCATAAAAAGATGTCCCCTCCTCAGAAGGACCTAAGCAACTAAAGCCAGCAAACGCTAGCTAGATGCATAAAGCCTATATAATGTACTAGAAGGAAACAGGTCCAGCATGTTTATATTTACAGGTAATGGTATTTTACAAATTATTTTGTACTTCTTGTGTCATTACAAAATCTATTATGAGTGAAAAAAAGGATCTAAGAAATCTAAAAACAAAAAGTGACTTTTCTGTTACCAGCTTATAAATGTTTACTTTCAAGATTCCAGATGTTTGTATTAAAGAAAAGTGAAACTGCTTTTACTTCTGTTTGTACTGTTTCGGACTGTGGCTTAAAGTTTAATGATATTTCAGTTTTAAAATATATTGTCTTCATATTTTATTTTTGAAGAGGCTATATGTTGGATCTTTACTTTTGAAGAGAAAGACATTTATAGGTAGTTTCAGTATTTTACCATCCAAGCAAAACGCCTTTAGATATCTAACTGCAACTTTTTTTTTACCTTCTAATTAGTGCAAATTAAGTTTTATTACAAAACAGTGTTCAAGATACTAATCGTTTAGCATCGTAAGGGCAACCAGCCTAGTGGAAATAGATTAGATGTGATTTATAAAAGGGAAACATAAATGGGCTTTTGGAAAATAATCCTGGTTATATATGTGCAGCAACAAGTAAAGTTCAGGACTGTAAGTATTCATCCCACAGGAATAAATCAGGACAAAAGGCAGCTAATTGGAAGAACTTGTAACATGTGCTAGTGGAAAAAAATTTTCATTGCTTCAATAACTGAAATCCAAATATTGTTCACAGAAACTTCAGTCATTGACGTGCAGCTAATTAGCAGCTAGCAGACCAGACATAGTTGGAATAGAATGGAATTTGAGAAACAAAATTTAAAAGTTTGTAGCACTCATTAAAAACAAGGTGTTGTTTCAGTTTCTAGAAATATACTAGCTTAATTGTCAGCATGGTGTGGGTGTTCTGTGCATTTATTCTTAAATATTTTTCATTTACGTATATAGAAGCATATATGTATAATTGAACATATACCTGTTTAAAGAGAGACTTTAAATGAGAAAGTGTTGATTTTTGGGAAGAATTTTGGGATTATTTCCTGCCCCCCCCCGCCTTTTCCCCTGTGACTTCAGCTTCCATTGAAAATTAGACTCTTTAATCAGGTAATTTAAAAACCTACTGATTCAGAGCAATAGATAGAGGTTTTTCTCATTATAAAAGTCGAGGAGATTTGATGGCGAGTAATATGTGCAGAGCATGGGAGGCTGCTCTGAAGGGTAGAGACCCAGGACAGCTGGTGGTTCTTCAAGGATGCCCTCCTCAAAGCATGAGAGTTGTCTGTTGTGCAGGTCAAGGAAAGCGTAGATCTGGTTTTGCTGATATTAATATAAGCTAGTGGGCTTGAATTACTCCTGCAGCAAACTGTCCCGTACTAATTTGGAATTTCCTGGACTGAGCAAACTAGCCGTGATTTTGATCCCACTGGTGTAGGATCAAACAGGAGAACTCGGCACTGGTGAGGCCACACCTCGAATACTGTGTTCAGGTTTGGGCCCCTCACTACAAGAAGGACATTGAGGTGTGGGAGCGTGTCCAGAGAAGGGCAACGAGGCTGGTGAAGGGTCTGGAGAACAAGTCTTATGAGGAGCAGCTGAGGGAACTGGGGTTGTTTAGCCTGGAGAAAAGAAGGCTGAGGGGAGACCTCATGGCTCTCTACAACTCCCTGAAAGGAGGTTGTAGCGAGGGGGGGGTCGGTCTCTTCTCCCAAGTAACTGGCGAAAGGACAAGAGGAAACGGCCTCAAGTTGCACCAGGGGAGGTTTAGATTGGACGTGAGGAAACATTTCTGTACTGAAAGAGTGGTTAAACATTGGAAGAGGCTGCCCAGGGAAGTGGTTGAGTCCCCATCCCTGGAAGTATTTAAAAGACATGCAGATGAGGCGCTTAGGGACATGGTTTAGTGGGCATGGTGGTGGTGGGTTGATGGTTGGACTCAATGATCTTAGAGGTCTTTTCCAACCTTAATGGTTCTATGATTCTATAACTAGTTAACTAGTACTAGGTCAAACAGGAGAACACCTGGACCAGATAGATTGTGTCAGGCTTGATCCAGCACATGTTCAGAGACTGTTTCTGTTTCAAAAGATGCCTAGTGGAATATAAACCTCTCCCTCCCAAGCAAAAACCTGGTGAGGTTAGTATTCAAGGCCAGGCATGACTTCCAAACAGAGTAGGCGACCTTTGTGGATGTTTATTGGATGCAGACTACGTTCAGATGCATAGCAGAGTAAATTTAATTGGAGGCATAGATAACAAGGTTCCACTCTACTGCAAGTAACACACAACTCACCTTGTGTGTGTAAACTCCATGAAATGCAGTGCACAACTGACCAGAGTATGCAGCCTTTAAAAGGTAATGAACTGAGTGTGAATCAAGATCTGGTAAAATCGATAACGGCACTCCAATTACACAAAATCCACTATTAAAGTGAATGCAGTTAACAATGACCTCTATATCCCATATGGCACCAGAAAAACAAATGGGCAGAAAATGTAAATAAATGTAAACTCTTCCTGATCTGTGCAGTGAAGCTCTTCTGTTAAAATATCTGTGGGAACAGCCAAAAAATAGTAAGAAATAAGAATAATTCCACTCTGTGAAAATGAGATTCTTTACTTGCATGTTGATGGGAAATTGAAAGAAACCCAGAAACCAAAGGCAACTCCAAGAAAACCCAGGAACAGTTTAAAGTCTCATGCTCAGTTTAGGTAGTCTTACCTTTAATATCTGTTTTCTTGTGCAATTGCTTCATATGCGTGACCAGTTAAATTTTTTCACAGGTATTTGCTCCAAAATATTGCTCATATAGGTTAATGACAGCTAAATTATGACCTTTGAAAAGTTCATATCTGACTATGTAATGTAAACAGTCATAATCTGTGTGTGTGTGTATATAAAATTTTGCAGGAAAGCAACAGAAATAAATAGTGACAACTACTGATACACAGATATATGCACATGCACTCGCTCAGAAGATACTAGTTGTCTTTTTCCCCCCTCTTTTGGGAGCAGTGGTAGGGTTTAGCTGTGATTAAAAAGAGGGCCTTGTGCCATAAAATCCATGCCTGTGTCTTGTGGACCTTGTATTTTCTCATGTGAGTAATCTTCTTTTTCTTCTTTTTTTTTTTTTTTTTTTTAAGGAACAGCTTGCTCCAAAACCATGTAGTAATTATATAAGCTTGGGAAAGGTATAGGATCTGATGTATCTGAAGCTGAATAAAGTGACATTTGCAATCAAGCTCAAAAACTCTGGAGAAATATGGTAGTTGCACTCCCTAGCAAGAAACTAAGTTTGTGGCTATTGAATAGTTTCAGTATTCAATATGTAGTCGTAGTGGAAGCTAAATGTTTCGTCAGCCTTATGGAAGGACTAGGGGAATCAAGTTCAAATCTATAATAAAATTGTATTAATATTCTTGATGATGATACCACATTTCTTAACATCTGCCAGTGGGTTCCTGAAGCCCTTAGTGGAGATCCCAGCTGGCAGCATAGTATGGAAGGAACTAATGCTCATTGAAAAATTTCTGCTGTAGTATGAAAAATGGGAAATTTTGGCACAATCAGAAAAATTAAATAGGAGGCAAGCACAGACCCCCAAGAGTGTAAACAAAAAAGAAATTTCCTAATAATCTTTATTCTTTCCTATCAGCTTTGAAAACAAAAACTTTTTGGGAGAAAAACGCTCATCTTGTGATGCACGTTACTCAAATATAACCTCATTGACATAGTTCCTCTTTTTTTCCCCTAAAGCTAAAAATATACTGACATCAAGTAATTCTGGTGGTGTATAGGTAATTTGCAAGTACATTAAAATTGAGACTAGAAGGAAACTACTGATTGTCCCACACAAAGATCATGTGGAAACTGATGTGATCCGTGTGCCTGCCTGCCAGTGAGAAGAATATTCACAGTATTGTTGTAGTCATTTGTTTGGTATCTGTTCCAACAAACTTTCTGCTCTCAACAAGTGGGCAATGTACAACACTCCAAGAATCTATCCTTCCTGAAACTCATGCTGTGTGTGCACTGATACCTACGGAAGTTAATTGAGAAGAATAAGGGGAACCAACTTTCTCATGAAAAGAACTGATGGAAAAATAGTGTTTTACCTTGCAGGAAATTTTGTCATTTCTTTTTGACCCACAGGACAACAGAGTTAAAGTGGTGGTAATATTTTTTTAATGTGTTTGCTTCAAGTTATTCCAAAATGAAATGGTCTGTGTGGATTAATTAAGCCGGTGTTCATCTCTATATCAAGTTAGCACTTGCATCATTGTGCCTCCTGCCTTTCAGTTCTGCAGACCACGCTCTCTGGAAATGTTAGCGGTGCAGCCACAGAGAGAGGCCAATGTCTCTCTTGGGAGATGTAGTTCTGCTAGGGAGGTCATGGAGCCACATCAAACAGGATTGTGAAGTTTTTCTTAGTTTTTACTGTATTCAGATCAACTTGTTAGGCTCAGCTGAAATGGAAGTTACACTAAAATAACTTAGTTCTTCACTGACTTGCACTTCATGTTTGCATTTGGGCAACTCTCTCCCCTGTCAGAATTCGGTAGTAAATAGCAGTTGTGTTTTACGTTTACTTTGTACAGATGTAAGTGATTATGGTGGAAATGAAGTTTCTTGTCATACCTACCACTGCCTAGCAAATAAGACTAGTTACTTCATATCACGCTGATTTTCTCACATCTGCGCATTTGGTGATGTCAGCTAGCACAGTATTTGAGTGTATCTAAAGGAATGAGCTCCCTTTTCTTTGTTTTTTTCTCCTCCCTTATTCCATAGTGGATCTTCACTTTCCTCTTAATGTTAGCAATAAAAAATGAAGTTGTGAACTAACCATTGTCTAAGAAATCTATTTCTTTTGATCCCTCAGACTTAGTTACCTTCAGGCCAGAAGCTGCGTATGATCATAGGAACTCTCGTGTCATGCTGTTCTTTTCTTTGTCTTATACTGGGTACATCACAAGCGGGATCTGCAATGGTAGTTGTTCGCCATTTGCTTAATTTCAGGGCATTATTTGGTAATGCTTTTTTCCCCTGTATTTAAACCTGTGGTGCGGCTAACGTTTACAATGCTTGCAGCGCTACTTCTACACATGCAGCAAAAAAATTTAGAAGTGACGGAAGTATTCTTTGGGCGGCAAGAATGCAGGCAGTGTCATAAAGGATTGTCCTGGTTAGAACAGACTAGATAGCTTTTAAATAATTAGGAACAAAAAAAAATTGAAGTAGTAACGTTTTTTCCAAGGAGGTTGTGGTTGTGTGTCGAGCGTGTGTGATGTTATGAAATGCTACAGCTTATAAGAGGGCTTTTTTGTCATGTTTCTTAACCTTAAGCACGATTTACAATAAATGTTAAAAAAAATATTGTATTGGAGTGTATATATTGTAAAAATCTTGCCCTTGCCAAAGATCTCTTTCCAAGTTATGCTAAAGTCTACAAGTCTGCCCACTCACAGTGAGAAAGTGTTTTTTTCCAACGTTGTTATACTTTGTTGCAAAACATGTTGTTTTGTTACACTTATAGCTTCCTTGACTTATAAAACAAACATTTTAAAGACAACACTTCTCACAGAGCTGCTACCAGAACTGTGCATTAATAAGCATCTAAATTACATATCTTGCCATGTAGAACAAATTGGATTTCTTTTCATTAATATCAAGGAAGCAGAAAACAAGCTGAATCCCAAGTGAATTAAGTGAACATAATTATTGGCCATTTCTTTTGCTACTATAAACCAGTCTTTATTCAATTAAACAACTCATAATCATGTACCCACTATTTCGGCGGAGTTCAAAACAGCTGGTGTCAAAAATTAAGTAGTTTTCATATACATTGTATACAGTAGTTTCAGACTGCCTATTACCATAATCATGGTAAGTGTTCTAGTACATTTTTTTTTAAGCCTAAACACACCAACAAACTGCTAGTGGTTCTGCAAAGTTCTTTTCCTACGCAAGTTTTTGAAATGCTGTGGTGCAATCTTTAAAGCGTGAATGTTTCTTTCTATGTTTCGTTGAACTCAATTCCAGTTCTAGAGTAGGCTGCTAGGAAATAATCTTAACTATTCATCCCTGCAAGGAATGTGGAGAAAAATGCAAAATAAATCACAATCCAGTTGTGATTTCTCTTTTTGTTGTTGTTTGAGGAGCTTGATGGGGACTAAAAATCCCATAATCCCCCAAATCCTTAATTACTAACTGTGCTACTGTTTCATTCAGAGCTTTATATTACTGCTATGGTGTCTTTACTGATCTAATCAGTGTTGAAATGGTGAGATATTTTATAAAATACAGAAGAGAAACACTAATATTTAATCCTCACAGGTGTTTTTTCCCCTCCTTCCAATGATATGTTTCTAAATGGGGCAAGTTCTATTTTATGGGAGACCAGTGAAAAACCTCTCGTTTCTGCTTCTTCAATCAATATGAATGGATTTGTTAATTTTTTTTGAGAATGTTTTCCCAAAACTTCTCATTTTTGCCTCATGCTGTAATGTTTCTAGCTGGTAGTTAATTGTTTATTCCTTTCAGTATCACTCTAGAGATCCTTGATGGATTAGAGCTTCAGTGCAAAACATTAACATAATAAGTTAACTCTCATAATGATACAGAAGAAAATGTCCCAAAGTGGTGAAAGTCGTTTACCCTTAATGTTGTTATATGCAGAGACAATTTGTGTTACAGCTTTTTAAAAGCATATTCTGCTACCCATACTACAGAATCACGGTTAATTCGAAAAGAATAGCCTTAGCGTTAGATGAATCTGCTAGGAGAGTGAATGCTTTAGCCATAAGATGCAAAAGAGATGAGAATTTTCTCCATAACTTGGAGCCCTCCTGAACAGCTACGATTGCAATACCAAAGCAATACAGCTGTGCCTTGGGAAACTTAGTGAGATGTAAGAAATATTGCCATTCTCTACAGGGACAAATGGAAGACTTCTCATTCTGATTGCTCAGAAGGGAGAGAGGAAAAGCAACTTGCTCCTCCTAAATCAGATCAAATCCCTGGACATTACAGTGCTTGGATGAAATATAATTCCTGTTTCTTGATCAGGCTACACAGACAATTGCTGTAAAATATTATTGCTGTTGAGATGTTGTTCATTGCTCTTCCAACTGAGGTTGCTGCCTCTGCAGCTGAATTGATGGAATAGTTTGTTTGGATATTCTTAGACTCCTGCACGGACCAGTGGTCTTATTTTTTACTTTTGAAACTGTTTTTCTTAAAGAGTAGCTGCGTGCCAAAGAGTATGGTCTAATGTATACTTCAGTGATGGTGACCTGGAAAGAATGCTTGGAACAATATGGAATATATCTGTACATATATCAGTTCATTAAATTCCAAGCTTGAACAAGTTTAGGTTCCATACTAAGCCAGAAACCGATCTGGACTTTATGTGAACTGAAAAGTTATCTCCTTTGTTGTTATCTCTTCTATTTCTTTCTTAAATTCTTAAAATTATACTTTTTGGATTTATTTTTCTACTTTTCTGACTTCCAGTTAGGTTCAGAAACAGCACAACATCCTGGGGCATGTGCCATCATCAATTTTTACCATCTACTATAAATTACCTCTTGCTGAGATTTAGTATTGAATAATATAATGGAGATTCTTTTTATGCGTGAAAGGATGATTAACTCTTTTTGCTTGACTTGAGCTGTTTTCTTACATGGGCAGAAAGAGAATACAAAAGCCATCACTGTAGCCCAGTTGTCTGCTTTTGAGTTCTGCATATTCCGTAAGGGAAATGTGTATTATTTTTTAAGATGAAAGATAAAATAACCTGAAACTGAGTGTGCAGCATTATAGCATTTGATGTTTGTTGCGGGCAAGTGCTTCTGGGATACACTTGTTTAATTTACAAGTAAAGCACTTCAGGATTTTTGTTATTGTTGTTTCGTCAATGCTACAAGCTCAGCTTGAGATGTAAATCAAGCTGTGTTCGTTCTGGTTCACGCACCGTTGCCAATAAAATGTTTTTGGAACTGAAACTTAGCTGGCATCTCGTTATCTGGAGGTGAAATCCAGCTCGCATTTCCATAATGGTCCTGATTCTTCAGAACCACTGCAATAAATAGTAAAGATGCATTTTTGCTCTTTGTACAAACAGAACTTGAAAACACTGAGTTGAGACAGTCACCCCCAAGAGTCCTACCAAAGTCTGTGGGGGCTTCGTCCTCCCTCCCTGCTGCCAGCATTTGCCCCAGGGTTGTTTGGAGGGCTCAGAACTGCCTGGTAACCATAGCGGCTCGCCGTTGTGTCAGGTAGCCTAGGGAAGTTGTTTTGTTGCTACATCATCTGAGAGGAGGTTGAGTGTGGAGGTTTTGTACGGCTGCTTTTGTCTTCTGATTTTTCACAAACTGCTGAGAATGCGTAGTAGGAATTCGTAGGAGCATGGTGGTTACGGTATGGCTGGAGCACACAGTACTGCCAACTGGGAAGTCTCTGGGTCTACGGCCAGTATCAGTCAAGACACCACCTTTGCATTGTGTTACTTCAAAAGAGATTGCTTTAGCCAGCAGACTGCTCCTGGAGGAAGGGGCCTCTTAAAAATGTTTCCGTGTGGTCACTCTTGGGCGGCACAATAAGGTCAGCAGTCTGGTATTACTACTTTGTGAGGGTCTACATTTAGATTTACCCTCTGAAGTTATTTTAGTAATATCCTTGTTATGAAGGGTTTATGATGGGAGTATTTGTGCATCTCTTTAAGGCTTGTGGCTTAAAATAATTTTTAGTGAACACTGAAAGAGGCCCTGAATTTTCATGGGATTTACCCTGTCACAACAGTCGTCTTTTTTTAATAAAAGACCTAATTTTTTTAATAAAAACATTTTATCAATAGCTTATCAAGTATATTTTTCATTAACCAGAATAAACTAGTTTCTCATTCCAATGCCTTTGTGAAGTTCTAATGGACACAGTGTGTAGGGTCCTCAGCATTAAACAGCCTTTAGTCTTCTGCTTTTCAAAATGCCTGTAATTATGGGTTTTTTTGATAGTTCATAAATTGAAAACTGTATTTTAAAATCAGTTTATGTACTTGCATAAAACTAAAACCAAGTTTCTTGTAAGCTTATATCTGTGTTGTGTGAATGAATACGGTACTGTAACATTTTTCCATGCCTGGTAATAATTTTCTTCTATTTAACTTTCTTCCAGTGGCACCCTAGAATTTTCTTTGTTGTATGAAATTAAAATGCCACTCAACCATCCTCTCAGATTACCTTTTCATTGTGTGATGCTATAAATCAACATCATCAATGTTTTATAATATCAGGGAAACTGAACCATCGTTATCTGTAGGCAGTTAATGATATGTAATGCATAGACATTGGTTTGAAATACTCAGATTAAAACAATAAAGTTAACAGGGAGTAAGGGGAGGGGAGTGGGAATTTTTTTTCTCCTCTCAAATAGATCTTAAAAGGAGTAATTGAAGCCTTGGATAACGCTGTTCAGCTTCCTGTAGCTTTTTCTCATGCCCTCATCCTCAAAGGGCATAGAAAGCAAAAAGGCAGTCCCTCTTATGGGACAGATCTCTTGTATTCTCTGCAAAAAAGAATGAATTCTCTTAGCACTCAAGATAAAAAGTATTGGTGCAGCGGGACATGATCTTTTGCGAAATGGTTGGATGCCAATAGTATTTTGTCATTTGGTATACTTACTTTAATTAAGAGGGGTGAGTGTAGTATTTTGGGATATTTGAATGGACGGTTCTTTCTTTAATAGTACACTGTTATCAGCAGCAACGCCAAATTATCCTGACTTGAGCCTGTTGCACTCGTGGAGTTTGATCCTACAAGCACACAAATAGTTGCAGTCACTTGACTTCGCTGAACTCTACTCACTTGAAGTCCATGAAGTAAGTCAAGGAGATCCCTGAAGTGACTGGAACTTGGCTGGGATGTTTGATTAGTTGTCCTAAGCTGTACACGCTTCTGTTCGTATGCCAGACAAGCTGCTAAATGCCCTCTCCATCCAAACTGCAGCGGTATCCAAGCCTGATTCACTTGCAGTTGCAGAATCAAACTCCTAAATAACAGCCTGTCAAAAGAGGTTAATTTTCAGATCTGATACTCATGACAGTGTACTGTTAAACTGTATAGCATCAATTTAAATGTCCAAACATATAAACCAGTTTGCCCTAGAAATTAAAATTAGCATGTAAACTGACAAAATGTGTACTGACTTCTAATTATGGTGCATAATAGGGTCTTGTTCCACTGTACTAACACCTCTCATTTTTATTTTTTCAAATCTCATTAATCTGGACATATAAGCTTTATTCTCTTTTGGACTCTCATTTGCTAAGATGATAATTCTGCTTCATAAATTCTGTTATGGTTGATTAGCAATTTTTACTGAAAACAGTTTTCTAGTAGGTTAAGTAAGAACATTATCCAGATTCTGTCTTATCCTCATTTAAACGTTGAAGCCCATGAACAATTTTGAAGATGATTCTCTTTAATTGAAGTATCCTGTACTGTGCCTGTTTAGCTGCCACTTTATTTTCTATTAATGTGCTTTCAGTAATAAGAGCCTTAGGGTGTCATCTTTTGGTTCTGTTCTTTTTGTATTTCTGATTCTGATTTGTAGGAGTATCGATTCAATTTAGCAAGACATCTGCCATGCTGCTGCACTGGAGGTATTGTGGGAGTTTCATTTTCACTTACCCTTGGAGCGTCTGAGCCTTGGTGACAGGTTACATTTCTAGAAGAGCCTGAGCTCCCTTGTTTCTACACGCGGTAAAAGCAGAGAAATACTGTGGAGTGCTTTTGATGAGAGAGAGAAGGGGCACTGTGAACTAGATGGTATTGCAAGGGACTGTTCCGATGTAGTTATCTGCTTTTTACCATGCTTGTCTATAAGAAACATTTTGTTAGACATAGGCAGACTACCAGACTCATCATAATTCTAAGGGGGCTTTATTCTTCTTGGTGGGGACAGAGCAGGGTCACATCAGAGTGTCAAAAGATGAACACTAATGCCTCCACTGAAGTCTTTAAGGACTTTTCTTAGTGACTTCAAAGGAACTGGGGTTTAATGCCTGGTGGGATGTATCACCTTCGTGTGTGTATGGGCCCGAAGACTGAAGGAGCGTGAATTGAATGACATGCAACACCATACAGTTTGGGAAGAAAATCTCAGGGAAGCAGTCTGGGCAGGAAGATATCTGATAATTGCACTTCAGGAATTAAAAAACAAAACAAAAGTCCAATTCAGATATGAAGGATTAAATTGATGATTCGAAAGTGACTCCAAAGGAGATAACCAGAGTTGGGTAGGGTAGACCGACTGTGATAGACTGTATTGGATTTGTACTTTAAAATGATCACGAGTTTCAGGTGTGATTTGCTCTGTGTTCAAAGACAAGTAAACAGGATGTTATCAAATGTAGTTCAAGAGTTGTAACGACTGTGATTACCAAGAGAAATGCAGTTTTACCAAACTGATTTGAACATCAATATTTAGACAGAAATCTACCTTTACTAATGACAACATTTACTTATAAAGTCCACAGACGTTATAATGTGGAATTAATGTGTTTACTGTGGTCCACTATAGTGAATTTAATTTCCACGCTCTCTGTTGGTCTTAAATAAAAGTGGGCACTGCTGAATTGTCACTATATTAGCTGAAATACTTGCAGTAAAAATATGCCATACCATTATATGGTGCCTGCGGCAAAATAAGTTAGAAAATAGTAAAGAAAAAAACCCAACCAACATTTTAAAGACTATTCAGTTACTGTAGATGGAACTTCTTATTCTTCTACATATTATCCATGAAAAAGCATATGTTGATGTAGGGCAATATTGTTACGTCTGTCTCCTAAAGCTTATGAACTTGCATAGTCTTAAATGCCTGTATTGGAGACATTTCCATTCTGTTGGGTATTTTTAGACTTTATCGTATACCGGTCAGTCTGTAGCTGATACCTTGTTACGTAATTCAAGTTTTTTAATGTTCATGGTAACTTCTAAGGAAATGCACCAAATTACATTCTGTAATCATGATTGATGGTTATTTGATAGTTCAAATGAATCCTCTGCAGCTATTGTCTTCCAAATGACTGTTTATGGCTTTCATTTTTGTTGGGATATAATCCAACTAACCCCCATGCAACACCACCAGCTGGAAAATCCACGTATTCTTCAGCATGATAGTGTAACTACCAGTACAGCTTCCTTACGCTGGGTCTGTAAAATTACATTCATTGAACCACAAGTTGTATTTTGACCTCAGAGTCCTTCTGTCATTATTTCTATTTTTGTTCAGCTTCTCCTAAGAAAATGGTATTAACAGCTCATCCTTTTTTGCAATTTTGCTGTTTCCTAGGGTTGTGTCTTAAATACAGATTAGATGTCAATATTTACAGTGTCTGATGAGGGTTGTAAATCTGAGGTTTGGCATCTTATATTAAGACTAATGTTTATCCGTAAAACTGGAAAGAAAAGGGGAAAAAAGAAAGCTATCTTCCCAGAAGCCCACTTGGAGTCTCAGAATTCAGTTTCCTTTACGCTATTTTTAGCTGCTAACATTTACACTCTTAACTCACTTGGAAAACTTTTCTTTTTTCCCCCCTCATGAGTTTGTAGACCACTGCTGATTTGATACAGAGAAAGGTCTTTTGTAGGAAGATTGCGTTACTAGATTTACCATGGTTTTCTTATGTGGTTTTGTGCAAAAAAGGTGATAGGGGAAGGCTAATGGTAGTCCAAATCTCTGTTGATACAGAATTTTCTCAGCTTCCTTAGAAAAAGGAATATATAGACCAGACCGTTAATTGAAATTGAAAATATGTAGCCATATATTCTCTTGTATATCCATATATTATCTTATTTCCTTGATTTAATAGACTTAGATGTTTTTCTGTGTTTTATATGACGCTTGCAATTTTCCCTCTAATCTGTTGCATTTACAAAGGAAGTGCAGCACAGATGTGTTCTGGAAGTACATAAAAGAGGATTTAAAAACTGGCAAAATAAAGGAAAGGAAATCAAAAGGCAGGAATTGAATTGTTACCTTCTGTTTTTATGGATGCCTGGAAAGCAGGCTCAGTACAAGTAACTGTGATTGCTATGGGAAAGTTCTGCTATACTTATCCTTAATCTTCACTGTTTGGCCTTTTCCTATTCAGAACTGTTCCCCGACAGTTCTGACTATTTTATTCTAATTCTTATTATGTATTTTTTGTTCTCTTTGATCTAGGTAATTTATGGTCTCAAGGCATTTTAGCAGTTATTTACCAAATGCTAGATGTTAATGAAATGGACAGTAACCTTAATTTTTTTTTAAATTATTCTGGCCTGCATTTCCTCTAGAAACAGTTTAGAGCAAACAGTCCAAGTATAGGGGCTGGGTATTGTAATTCAGTACTTATCTATAAATTGAGAATAGATGAAGGTATACATCCTGTACTTAGAATTTTTACGTGCGGGAACAACAACAACAAATTCAGTAGAAATAGAAGATTTTTTTCAGTAGCCTGTAGCTCCCTTATCAGTCAGATTTAGTTTGATATAGAATCAAATCAATATAGTTTATTAAAGTCTTCAGAGTTTTCCAGACTATGGGGTGAGTTCAAAGTCTAATCCATCTGTATCTAATTATTCAGTAGCTCTGGATTAGTTTTTCCATTGGAAAATGCAGATTCATTCAATAAAATTTTAATGGCAATTTTCTACTTTCAGTGGGGAAGTTTCTTCCCTCTTGAGTTGTCCTTCCTGGTCACAAGAGGGCAAAGAGAGTCTTAACATGAAGGATAGCACAGGGACGAGTACGCGGTGCGGGCAGGCAGGAGGCTTAGGTTCAGGAGACTTTCTTCTTGTGGAGTAGTCGGATGAGGTCTCCAATATTCAAAACAAGTACCCTACTCCATAGGGTAAGTTTTTTTATCACTTTCTTCCCTTGTTATATTTTGTAGAATTAATGAAATATTTATTGGAACAGGAAATTGAACCTTCCCTTCCTCTATCCCAAATAAGTGCCCTCACCAGTGGACGGCAGAGAATGTTTATCTTTCTCTTTCTCCTCAGAATTAACCAAATAAAAACACCTTCAGCAGAAGAATTTGTAGGAAAAAGAAAATTACATTGAGCCCAGTGCTGAGAGATTTCACTTGGACTGTGGGAGACAGTTCAAAGTTTCTCATCTGAATCAAACAGAGGTGAACCTTGAGACTGAATTATTTATGTCTCCAATTAATATGATGGTTCTTTCCTTCTTCCACCATCTCTGTCTTTTTTTTCCCGCAAAGCATCTTTTGGGTCTCTGTTTCATCCCTTTACAAGAGAATGAAAAGTTTGCAATGTCAAACTCCTTCCTCCTAAAGCACTCTCTCACAGGTTAATTCTTATTTTAATAGGCAGCACACAGTAATACAACAGATAGTTCTAGGCGTATACAGATTTTCCAGATGAAAAGTTAACAGATAGCAAGTCATTTACAGCATCAGTCTACTGGAATTTATGTAATTGCTCCTGCTGCAAATATGGTCATTTTTAGATTTAGCTGTGAGCAATATGTGATGATTATTTGTGTCTTCATGGATCTTTTAATTCCTGAGAAAACCTCAGCAGCGGGGAAAGTGGAAATTGGAGTACAGTTAATATTGCTTGTCCTTAGATACATTTGGAAATAGAGGTTTATGAGAGAGAAGATAGCCTGCTTTTTTGTTCTTTGTTTCAGTTTGCTTCCTTAGAGGAGCTTATTGAACGAAAAATGAAATGGACATGTGGGAGTTGTTAATCTAATTTTATACTGTTAATGTCCTATAAATGCGGGATCAACCAAAAGTTTCAATGGAGACACTTGAGAGATGGTCTTGCCAGGTTCATGCAGCAAGCAGGAGCTCCCAGGTAACTAACGTGACAGACACCTCAACATGTTCTTAGGCTTCCAGGCAGCTTCGGGTGTTAGTGTGTGTATGATGTCATTGCTCAGGTCTCATAATAGTGTGAGAATATACTTTTCTTATTTCTAAAACAAACACAACGGAGTTCCTAGGATCTTTATTCAGATTTTTTCAGTTGGATTTGAAGAATGAAATGAAAGATGATAAGGAAAGTTAATGGTTAAAAAAGTAGTTGTTTCCTAGTGAAGTGTTTTCATCTCTGAATGAGAGTGAATAGGCTATTTCATAGAGCTTCACTTTGGGACAAGTCACTTTGGTAAAAGAGGAAAAATTCATTTTGAGCATCTCAATCCTAGACAGTGCTACTTTAATGGCAAAAGTGGTAATAAAGACCTGAAACTGTTAAACATTTGAACTGAGGTAAACCAAATATTATGATTTTTCAGGAATGAAGCTTATGTCAAACTTGAATGCACAGCCTCTAGAAATAACCATTTTCTCTATCCTCAAGGAATACCTTAAAGAGATCACCCACAAGCAATTTACTGTATGACTGTGTTCTCCATCTGTTACTAGTAAATATAGCCACCTTACTTTCTCCATCGTGATGTCAAAGCTGTGATATTAAATTGGAAGTCTTCTAGAACAATATCGCCAGGCTTTATTCTTGCAGTAGGCTTTGAATTAGTTGAGTAAAAAGATGCAACATTGTTGTTGGAAATGAGTGCTTAGCCTAGCCAGTTTTTTAACTAGATTTGATCACAAACATTCCAGGAAATGAATAATTCCGATAGCAAAGAGAATCATTACAATATTGTGGAAAGTCCTTGTGCTGCATAATAGTTTCTTTTATTAAGCCATCTGTTCTTTCTTTGACATGAGTGTATTTTGGATAGGGACACTTCACTAGTCATTCCAGCATCCCTCACTGTGGCTAGTCTATTACACTAATTAAAGATCAGCTTTATAAAATAAAAACATCTAACACACAAGTCTGGAGCTCAGCTCTCCCTTCGGCATGAAGGACCAAATGGCAGGAAGTCTTTTCATGGATTTCAATGCAGATTTTCCTTCCCACTTGTTCTGTTTAATATGAGGGTGATTTAAGGAAACAGCACATACAGCATAGTCGGCAATCTGTTCTCTGATTATTTAATCCAGGCCAGGGCACACGCACTTTCTGCGCAGTAATACCTTGTATCGCAATCTGTGCTTCTCAGTGGGTGAGCTGGAGAGCTGCGGGCAGTTGAGAGTGTTGCCTTCCTACCCAGGGAATCCTCTTCTGCACACTACAGCAGAGTTCTGCCTCTGTCAGAGCCAAACTGATTGGTTTGGTCATAACACTGATTTAAAGATTTGATGAGTTTTAATCCAATTTTGGAGATGGTTGGATTTTTGAACTCTTGGTGCAGTAACTACATTTCCTGTGCATTTGGGGAATTTGAGCTGCTACATAGGATCTATGTGCTTAAGAAAGGAGAGGAGATCCTTTCTTAGTGGAGGTGGGGAAGAATCCTTCAGCACCACCTTTTCACATCCAGCAAAGCAGCTTTTCAGTAGGCTCCCCCTTTCTGCTTCAGGACTTTCCAGCTGCCCTCTCCCTGGGGCTGTGCCATGTTGCTGTTTTCTTCCCTGGGACACTATACGCCAGGATGCTGACAGTGGTGAATTCCACTTGCCTTTGCTCTTCTGATCAGTGTTACTCTCCAAACAGGTCCACGCTGGATAGCGTTACCTCTCCTACAGTGGTATCACTTTCATTCTGGCATGCTCTCCTCACATCATACGGTGGCCTTAAACAGAATGGGGGGAGGAGGACTACAATAGGCTGAAATGACCTGGTTAGGGTGGTTCAGAAAACATGTACTGAAGCAGGTGCCTGTCAGCAAGTTCTATAAGGATAATCTCTTCCCTATATTGTAGAAGCTCATTGATTCTGATGTTATCATTTTTTGGAATACGGGAAGAACCTTCTTCGGGTTGATAGTTAAAAGGTTGAGCATCTCATAAGTCTATGAAAGATAGCAATGCTGTGAAATCATAGGGCTTGTAAAACCATTACAAGTTTTAGCAATTTTTACATACAAAGAGATTACGTGACATGAATTCCTTTTGTCTCTTCACCCTTACACTGTCATTGAAGGATATCTACGTCAGAGATGGAACCCCTGGTTCAGCATGACATGTATGCACTTGAAGAAACATATATGATTACATGCTTTCCTGAATCAGAACGTTACTGAAATCTTTGTAAATTTTGCCTTACTGAAGGATAAATGATTTCCTATTATCTCTTCTCCATCCCCTTCAAGCCTTCCTGTAACTCTAAATCTTGCCATCTGCCTTGGTTTTTTTGCAGTATTATGGTCACATCATCATCTTTGATTTGCTCTTTGGGGCTAAATAAAGCAAAGTAGGGCAAATCGTACTACTGCCTATGTGCTTTAAGTAATCTTTGCTTCACCTCCCCCAGCCCATGAGGGACTGTGGTGGCTGCAGATGGGCAGAGAAGGGACCGTTTCCTGCAAGGCAGATTGACTGTGTATTCAGAATATTATGGGCCATCACACACCATCCCTGGGACCTGCTGTGTAGGATGAGATCTTCAGCATACAACTGCCTAGAAAATGCTAAGCCTTCCTCATCAGATTATACATTTTAGGATTAGAGGGCGAGTGTCCTGACACTCAGATGAAAACCAGCTTTTCTTTTGAAATAATGTGGCTCTAAAAACCACCATGTTTTAGTAGTAGACCAGTATTTGCAGTGATTTTATTCCTTCTCATTCCCCCCGGTCCTCCTTCATTAAAATAAAGTAATAAATTAGGAAAAGTAGATTGTAATGAAAAAAAGAAATTGCTTTAAAATAAAGATTGTTCTTCTTGAAATTTGTACCCTTTGAGATTACGCTAGTGAAAAATGGGTCACCTGAAGTATTACTGTTATGTAGTTTTCTGGAATTAGAAGCTGTTCTGGACCCCCTGCTGTGAATATTTGTAGGGCAGTCCTGAGTCTCATTCGCTGCAATTCTTTTGCTGCCGGTAAAGGAAACAAACTATAAAAGAATTAATGTGAGACAAGACACAGAGGAAATGATAAAGTGATTTTGAGGCATCATAAGTGGCAGTGTGGAGCAAAACTTGGTTTTGACACTGGTTTTGAAACCACTCTGTGATGTGAACCAAAGCATAGTGAGATGGGGCCGCTGGGAAATTCCCATCTAAAGCAGGCTCCTGATCTGAACTGAAATGTTAATATGAAACTAAAATAGTAGTTTTTTAAAAAAATAATCCCTGTAATGTCATAAATATTTCACTTTCTGAAATGTGCTAGGACATTTATTAAGGAATTTTGTTCTTGGCATTTTTGTCTCTCTTAGAGTACATTTCCACCTAGTAAACTTCTCAGACAGAATAGACTCATTGGCACTAAATCTTGGAAAAAGCTAAGATTTATCCTAATTTCCTGCTAATTTCACAGGAGACGAAAACAGGCAGGTAAGTAGCTAAAGAAGACAAACACCTTTTTTCCTCTAGTATTCTGTGAAAATTACATGTGATAAAACTCGGCTATTTTATTGTCCTGAAGACTCTTCATACAGGGTGTTTGATATATATGTTTCTTTTAAACTTCCAGCAAAATGAATTAACTTCACTCAAAGGCTTTGCATAAAAAAAAATCCCATTTTGATACCAGCAAAATTGTATGGAAGTAGAATTAAATATTGTAAAAATGCTAAAACCAGAGTGTTCACTGCATTGAAGAAAAGCAATAAAATATAGCGCGAGTCACATCCTTTAGCAGCTGTTATATTTTATTGGATCAATGACTCTGAAGAATGTTTATTGCTTAAGTACTCTTTTGCTGCCCCTCTTGTTCCCTCCATTATTCTTCCACATTGCTGGGGGAAAGAAAACCCGCAGAACTTTAAATGTTATCATCATGTTGCAGCAAAGACAGTTTCATGGCAGTAATGAAACGAATTCCATTCCTATAATAAAATGGTCTTTAAACCATTTTACATACTAACCATTAGGACTCAAAATAATATATCTTTCAAGTGTGGCAAAACTTGACAGGGAATTGTCTTCAAAGGTCAGCTGCAATGAAAACAAGAAATGAAGGTTCTGAAACTCCATCTTGTAACTTTTGCAAACCCTCACTTCTCTCTGTGGAGATACAGCCTCCTTTTGCACTGCGGAAAAAGTATATGCTAGAATAAGGTGGGTATAAATTGTATTACGAGCTTTTGTGACACTGTGACCTTAAGCTATGCAATACTGGCAGTCTCCTGGGGCCCATTGTTAAATATAGTAAGTGTGCAATGTACCATATATAATAATATATAAAGCCTTGTGCGGTGAAGTTACGGTGAGGTTGTACGGTTTCCATTGAATCTCGCCTGGCAAGGTTTTAAAATACAATAGAGAGGTTTTAGGTGTGAAAGTCAAGCATGATGTATGTATGCTGCTTGGTGTCGTTCATTACTTATAAGACTTACTGCTGGGAGCGAGGAATTTGCTATGAGCAAAGGTATTCACTATGAGCACTGTTCAAGTCGTGATATTCCATATCCCCCTAGAAGCTGAGACAAAGAGCTATCTGAAGACTTTGTGGCATCAGGAACATCCAGTGACACAAACTTTTGTAGTACTTTGTCACCTCTTGAACTCAGACACATCAGAAGCAGAGCACTGAACACAAAGGGACTTTGTGCCCCCAGCACCCTGCTCTGGTTCCGTCTGGGAATGCAGAGAGGTGTGGACAAAAGATAGTCTTCCTTTTTCTGAATACCATGGGAGTACTGGATTGTCCCCTTTTCTTCCTGGCCTAGAGGTAGTGCTCTTCTCCATAACGATGGAGGATCCAGTGTTGTTTCATTAAGTCTCTGCGGGTGTGTCACTACAAATATAATACAGCGTGACACAGAGTTATGAAATAGTGCCACGTAGCTTGGTATGGCAGCGTGACGCATTGCGGTGCTGGGCAGAAGTCCGAAGCTCCCAGAGCAGTGTTGGTATGTAACTTCTCACTCCCGTCCAAAATACCTGTGGTCTCTTCCTGCAGGCTTGGTAGAGTGATTTCGCTACTAAAGAAAGAGATATGGAAGTAATCGAATTTTGATTTTAAATTCCAAATTGTTTTTGCGAATGTTACCTATGTATAGGAAGCTTTTGTAAGCTCATGACCTTGTTTTAATGTATGCTTGAAATGTATCTTTTAGTATATAATATTTGTGGTGTGGTCTATATAAATATTTATATTTATATATTTTAACCTGAGTACTTATGGTCTTAAGTACTCTTTTTTTTTTTTTTAAACTGTAGAATGAGATTTTATGGATGGTCTCTACATATTTAGAGGTAATACTTGGCAATGCACAACTAGTCAAGCTTGAAATAAATGTGCTTGGTCCTCTAGTTTTTATGGAAATTGATTGTATTGACCCTAGTAATAAGTTGAAAGGGGAAGATATTAAGATGTTACTGATGACTTATGCAAGTGTACTGATTCCAAAGAACCTACTCATATAGTAACTTTTATCTAAGATTTGTCTCTTGAGCCTTTTGATTTGGAAATTTATCTTTCAAAGTGGAATGTATATGTGTGTATATATGTGCATATGTATAAATTTAATGTGTATGTTTCATATATAATTTATATACTTCATATTTACAAAATACAGAAGTCATATATAAAGGTGAAGTTTTGTTCCAGGGATCTTTTTTTTTTTTAAAAAAAAGGGATAAGATCATACTAAAGTGAGATAAAACACAATCTGTATTCTTAAACTACCTTCATATAATCCCATTTGTGAGAAGCATTCACATTCCTAGGGCTTGGATGTTAATCAGATGTTGCTAATTGGATCTACAACTGAGTGTTGTATTCAGTTGCTTCAGATCTTTGGAATAAAATGCATTTCTCAGATATAAAATGAAGATGTTCTTTTTCATAGGCATGACTTGTGGGAGGCTTAGTTCAATGCCAAGGTCATTGTAGTATCTCGTGCCTTCTTCACCCTTCCTAGTACCTTTTTTCCATGAAAGTCAGCAGGATCTAATTTGATCAGGACTTGGCTTTTTTATTCCATTTGTTGCTAATGTTGTCAGAGATGAAAGTACAGATGTTAAGAGAACTTTTATTGAACCCACTTCTTTGTGGGAGGTTAGCAAGGCCTACCTCTCCACTTGGTTTTCCACAGAAGATGCGAGGAAGACTATAGCAATGCTAACAGTAATAATATGATAGTGCGTTTGGATACAGTCCCATACAGCCTTCTGTGGAGTACTCTGCTCACCTTACATTATTACATAGGGTTTGGTTGCAGTTTTCAGAGATTTGTTACAAGTGTGTGTGTTAGTGGGTTGGGGTTTGTTTGGTTTGTTGTTTGTTGGGGTTTTTTTTGAGTTGTCTGTGTGTTGTGAAGTTGATGTTCATTTTATTCTCTCACATGCACAATATTTTGGAGGTGATGGGACAGAGAATTGTGAAACAATCTAATGTGTATATCTGTAATACTTAGTTCTAAAGTTTTGCTACCTGGAGTGTGAATAGAGCCAGTGGATGTGGTAACTTCTGTAATCATTAGTGTTTGGAGTGCCCCAACCTTTTATTTCAGCTTTCATTAAATCAGTTCCACACTATAAAGAGTAAATTTAAAGACCTAGTTCACAGTGCTTTAGCAGTGCAAGTGCCAGAAACTTTCCCTGTTGTTCTCCACTGTTGCTTTCACCTCTTTCTTATTTTCTGCTTTATTGGCTTCCACCGTATCTGTAACAATGACAGTGTGGCCCAACTGTGTCTTTTATAAGCTGCTGCCTGTGGTTTATGAAGACTTTTTGGAGTCAAAATATGCAGTTAGCCCATGACTCTCTGCTTAACGGTAGATCTCTTAGAACAGTAGAAGCACATGTGCATATGCATATTTTCTTTTCAAAGAGTATTCTGTTGCTCTTACCCATAAGTTTTTGAAAAACAGATTGATAATCTTTCCAAATATATGAAAAGTAGTATAGCTAGAAACTAATACATTTACACATATAATATGGTGCAATTCAAAGAGAGCTGAACTTTGTTGTTTGCTTAGCCTAATGTATCTGCTCTCTGTCACAATTCATTGTGCTGTGTAATATAATAGGGATTTCCTCCATCATTTCCTTCCCTAGAAACCCATTTGCTGTTGGTTTCCTTTGCCTGTTTTCATGGGCCTTCTCCAGTGCTTTTCTGGGAAATCTTTGCCCTCTTACCTCCTGGTGGCCATATTGAACAAATGCTCGATGAGGAATGGGAACTGGCACGTTAAATTATTTTTTCACTCTATGAACAAAAGAGGAAATGCCCTGTACTTTGCATTGAGTAACCTTTCCAAATTTCCACAGACAAATCGTAAATTATTTCAAGGTTTGTTCAGAAGTTTAAAATCAAATATGTTTTTTGGCCTTTTTTATGCTCTTTTCAAAACATAAAAGATAGGAATTGAAAGTGTGATGGTGTCTCATACACATGGAGAAATGAGGGATATCCATAGTTTATGTTCCAGTCTGTAGCATTTTATTTTTTAACTTGGTGTATTTCTCGATAGTTGGATATGTATTTTGCAGTTAGTCAAAATTTAAATGCTTCAGTTTGTTTTTAAGTTCACATTGAAATTTAAATTCTGAGCGCTAATAAAGGTTACTTGTTGTGGTCTTTACTGTCTTGTCAAGATGGACCATCTTGAGTTTAATTGTGACAATACATTGAGGTTGGCAGAGGAATGTGTCCTCATGAACAGATACTGTGTGTGAGAGGCAGCTTCCACAGAAATTTTCATAATGCATTCCTTTTATTCTTCCCTGGGTGGTTTTGACCACTTCAGTTATGGGCATTTTGCAAATAAAAGCTGATTCTTAGAATAACACAGCAGTGGGAAATTCCCTGTAAAAGCAGGCTGGTTTGTGATGACATCTGGGCAGGTTTGTGATGACATCTGGGCAGGGGAAAGAAAAGGAGACAGCATCTGTGCATTTTTTATTAATTTGGACAGAAGACTGACTAGAAATAAAAATGGTGAATAAATACTTAGATATTTAGATGTATTCATGGGCCTATTGCCTTTAAATGGCACTTTGGACATTCCTATCCTTGAATATAAATGTAGCCTATGAGAAAATAAAATATATCTTTACAGCAGTACACGAAGAGGTGGTTACAAAACTATGCCTCGAAGTCCAATGCTGTTGTGGCTACTAGGATTATATTAACAACTACTTTTTAGTTGAAGCTGAATCTTTGTAAATCTAGCTTTTGCCAGATCTTTGTCAGATCCTAGAGGTTTTGCTAGGTATAAGCTCCGTGGTCCTGTACTACAATGATTCTAAAACTATGACTGTCACAAATATGAAGTATTTCTTAGTAGTATTACATTTACCAACATTATCTTCAGAATTAAAATTTGTGTTCTTATGCTACTGATTTGGGCTGTTGAATAAAACTTACCATAAGCATATCAGAACTCCTAAGGATCATCTTCTCTAGCCACATGAACACTTCTCGCATATTTAAAGAAAAATGCTTCTTCAGACATTTAAGAAGTGTAGATTTCTGAAGCGTCATTTTCTTATTTTGTTTTCCCCTTGATTTCTTTTTCTAGACATTTAATAGGCATTTGCATTTTAAATAAATCTTGTACACTTGTAAAGTATGTAGAGTGGAGTGTAGTTTAGTAGCTTTATTTCATCAAAGCAATTTTTTTTCTAAATTGAGAAAGAAACAATCTACAAATTTTCTTTAATTTGATACGTAAAGTATCCTGATGGGGATAGAAAGCAATTATGGGGGAAAAAAGTTTATTTCTGACTTTCTGTAAAATTGTCTGGCCTAGGACGTAGTAGATAGCATGTGGTGACAGCACTTATTCAGCAAGTGTTAGCAGATTTTTCAACCAGTTTTGAATGAAGAATTAAATGTCTTACGGTTGGGACACAAGGGCTGTTATGCATGCAGTTCTCTGATACTGGGTTTATGAGTAAAGAAGAAAGCCCTCAGTGACATAACTTTCCAGATACCATTAAGATATTTGATAAAATTATCTCAGGAATGAGACCCTTCTCAGGTTATGCAGAGCTAGTCAGTTCTCGCCTCTTGAAGTCCCGTGGCTAAATAGAAACTTCGTACATTCACAGAAACCTGTTAAACTTAGCAATTCTCTAGAAGACCATCAGGGCCTATCAGTAGAATTAGGGCTTCTGAGCACGATTCAGATGGCCTTGTCAATATTTTTTTTACGTTCTTTTCTTCCTCATTGTTTTAAAAATTTGTAGTGATTTTAGTAAACTAAGTTTTTATTTTGGTGTTAAGAGGAAAAAAATTCTTTGTGGTGAGCAAATGATTTCTGAGAGTAAGTTTCTCCTGTTATTCAAGATCCCCAATTAGAAGTCCATAAATTATTAAAATAATCAGGGAATTTCAGCTTCCTTTTTTTCAATATTTTACATAAACATATTATGTTCTTTATCTCAGAAGTATAGGCTTTTTGCCTAAATGTTTTCCTATATTGTTAAATTTTGCTGGCAGACAGTTTGTGTGTGTGTGTGTGTGTGTATGCTATAATCTTTTAGATCACATACCAGATCTGATGCTTTGCACAAAAGAGAGAGAAGGGCTGGGAAAAGTAAGTCTTTTTTTTTTCTTTAAACAGGTATCTAGAGTGATTATAGGTGTTGCCACAAAACAAGAACTGAAAATGCTGGTCTTAAACATCATGTTTGTCCAGATATAATTAATTAGTTTGTTTGTTTTTTGTTTTGTTTTGCCTAGTTGTTAGTTTCTAGTGTCCCTCTTGTTGATAAAGGCATTTCTGTTGACTAACTTGAAGTAACTTCTCTGAAGAACCACAGAGAAATAATTCTTAGAAAGAGATTCTCAGGTTACACACCTATTTGTGTTTCTTGGTAGCAAGCATCACAAAGTGCTACTATTTTGGGGGTCTTCAGTTTACCAGTTCTTTCTTTCATAAAGCTGGTTTGCTAAATGTCCTCCTCCTCCATATGGAAAAATCTCTTTTACAGTAAACATTTGAATTTCTTCAAAAAGTGTTAGTATGTGTCTAACTGCAAGTGTACAGCGTTTTTATGCAAAAGTTTCCTAGCAAATAAGTCAATGGAAGGGTCATTTCTTTAAAGTTCCTAACTTTCAAAGGCCTGAGAATATAGAATCACCAGACTGGGGAGAAACACATAAATTTTAAGTATACAAGTACACTTTTTTTATTCCAAGTGTAAAATAGCATAGTAGCAGAGCAAAACCAAATATAACCAACCACAACTTTTGATCAGTCTCAGACATTGAGACTTCTTTATGTTGACGTGTTACAGTTGGGGTCTCTGTTGGAAAGCACGAGATTAAAGAACTTTCTGACTGTTCAGCTTTGCTTTTCAGGAGGTGAACTACAGTGATCTGTGGTTATGGTAGCTAATTTCAGAAGGTCTCTCTACAGCTATGGTTACATCACTTGTTACTGCTTTTTACCCCTTTTACCCCACACAAATAAAAAACCACCCTGAGGGAATTTCTCGGCTCTTCCCTGGCAACCCAAATGTAATTGCTTCAATGACTGTAACTGCACTGGGAATGCTGGTTAGATGGGTAATGTTTGCCTCTTGGGCTTCAAATTGTTTAATACCTAAGCCACAGAGGTATAAAACCTAGCCTTATATAAACTAGCCAAAAACTAGTTTCCTTACTGTTATTTTGCTTCAGCTGAACTAAAACCTGGACTCATAACTTCAACTCTCTCAAGCACAACCTCAAATTGAAGACTGGTTCAAAACATTGGTTTTTTCCTCCTGAATTGGAACTGAACCTGACCTCTTACTTAAAAATGTTGTTGAACTTGAGCCAGTCACAGGTGATCCTGAACGAGAACTCAAATGAAAGTGTGCTCTTTTGAGTCCATGACTAAGCAAAAGCTTTATCTCCATCGGGAAGGTGTATTGTACATTCTGGTTAAGAAGCATGGCTCAGTGATAGACAGCTGTAACCTAAGTTGGCTTCATTTCCCAAGTGATTTTAGGATAAAATTCTCTGTACACCTTAAGCTGTCATCTAGCATCAGGTAAACTTGTGCATGGATTACTAAAAAAATAGATTTTATCTCGCAGAATGCACTTGGCTGTACTTGCTATTTGGAAATCTAGAAAGAGTCCAGCATTTAAAAAAAATAAAATAAAGAAAACATGGAAAGTAGCACTGATATTTTGGGCAGAATTCTGGATTATCACAGTAGTAGGAAGAACTGGAGAAGGATTCAGAATGGCAGAAACTTCAGGTAACTTCCACATTTTTAATGAGAAAAGAGGTCTGCACTGTAAGAAAACTGGAAAGTTAAATGCAGTGCCTGGCTTGTTGATTCTCTAGGAAATGCATGAAAAGCCTATGGCACTGCTTGAGACTTCTCACTCAGTAAATGCTTTATATTTTTAGGTAGGATTGACTCAGATATTAGAATGCACCTTTCCCAGTTCAGGTGTCTGATTCCACATGCCCATAAGCCTGAAAAATCAGATAACATTTGAACTGACAGTCAAACACCACTAATTGACATTCCCAGATGAAGCATGATTTGAGTTTTGTGAGTTAGAAGATACAAAAAGCAATCCAAATGCTGACATATCCTCATAAATGTAGCGTAGCAGTAGTGTTTCTACTTTATATTACTTTAAAGGTACTGAACTGAGTCTTATGTGATGCAAAACTGTACAGCAGTATTGTTCCTCAGTTCTCTTTTCTGGTCTGGATTAAAAACTATTTATTTTCTGAATCTTGATATTCTCATCAGGAAAGAAAAGAACATTTGCCTAAGTGCTCTACTGAATGGTGAAGTTTTCTCTGGTATCAAATAAAAGAAAGTATCTAGCTTATTTTGAATACTGTACTGCTGTCACCTACTGTATTTGACACAACTGCTGATTAACTGTGCAGTTGTTTACTTTGAGTTCTCTGTCTGAATATCTGCTTGAATTCATGCATATAATTTGGTGTACAGTACCCTGCTATGTTGTTTACACAAAACCACTACACTTCTGTACTCAGATCTTGAAATGTGCATTCTCTTTGTAGATATATCACTAGGAAAAATGGTTTGGAAACAAGTCTTTATCAGCAATTGTTGGAGCCACATTCAAGCACCAGCGTCACTGTTAACATGAGTTAATTCTAAATTTTTATTGCAAGGGGCGAGTCTTCAAACTGCACAAGCTGGGAAGTGTTGAAGCCATCTTTCTACAATTAAGACAGACAGACAAAGCAGAATCAGTCGAATAGAGTAAGCAGCACTTAGAAAAACCCCAATCATTTACTTGGTTCATGGTCTGTGCTCTGCTATGGGAAGATGATCTATCTTGCCAGTGAACACAGCAGACAGTAATCTCTGTCTCCTGTGACTGTGCCTTGGAATTTTAAACAATCTTTGTATTATAAGGTTGGTAAATAGAACCCATTATGAACATTTAAAACGTTTCCAAATGTCAAAATAACAAAAGTACCTTTGTAAGCTGAACTCCACTGAGGATAAAATTCATGTGAGCACCTTTAGTGTATGGCTCCGTAGCAACTGAAGGCATTATGTGGGCGCACTGAAAGCAACAATACAAATTGTGCTATAGCAATGCAAAAGTATCCACTAGTGCAAAACTTGCGCTCATGGATTAGCAGTCATGGAAACAAACCAATGAAGAGGGCACAGTAGTTGGGTGTTCAAAAGGTACTGCTCAGCTGTCATTGCACTAACTCAGAAACAGTTTAATTAATGAGGATAATATAAGAACCTCAAATGAAGAGGGAGAGCTAAGCGGAATACATAGCAGCTTTAAATCAATAGCAGTCAGGTTGCATTATGAAGGAATTGTGAGGTGCTGTTGTTCAAGGTCTGTCAAAGTTTCTCTTGTAAACGCCTATTTTCAAGGATTTAAAACTAAGTGTAATATCAGCTTTGAAACTTGAAGCTTGAACATGAATGTTTAACATACCATATTTGGGAAAATATAAGGATAATCAGGGAAGCATGTATTTTTCGAGGTTTCATCTTATTTCGAGCTGTCTCATTACTTCTAGCCTTGATTTCATAGGGAATGTAAGTCAACTAACATCTGCATCTGAAATAACGTACTTCACACTTTAAGAAAGAACTAATTCTTGGGATCAGATGTTGCAACTCACGTGCATCGTACAACTTTGTAAGACTTTAACTTTGCCTAAATGGGCATATATAATCCTGAGTTTAGTTAAGTGGCAAATAATTTTATATACTTTAGTATCAACTTTCAAATATCAAGTTTTATGAGACCCTACAGGCATGAGGGCATGCACCTCAGATATTTTTAGGGCTGGACGACAGATATCATATCTTCTATATAAACTTTAAATTTGATGAAGAAATTTAAATTCAAAGCTTTTTGGCTTTTACTTTGATAAAATTAAGAATTTTCCCCAGGCATCTGTTTCTTATTCTGTCTTCGTTCCTGAGTGCTCCTCATCCCCTCCTAGGCTATGTTAATTGTCAGCAGCATTTTCACTACTGCAAGATCAAGTTCCTCAACTTCAGTCATCATCTTTTTAACTGGAGCTTATATATGCAGCGCCATACACCTCTGCTGTGGAAGTCAAGCCCACAGTGTGCTGCCTACACATTTTTCAGTCAAAGTTTTAGGCTGGTCCTGAAGTACAGATCACCTCTGTGATTAAAGCATGCAAACTGTGATGAGTGCTGTCTGCTGAGTAGCGTTCCTCATGCTGTGAACAGTCTGTGCTGTATGTGTCTGCATGTGGGTGTATCTGAATATGTTGCCAGCATAGTACTAAAGGGTTTCAAAATACTCTCCTTCTTACACAATTCTATTTTAATTTTTGGTGAAGTGATAATACTTAGGTTGATTTGCAAATATTGAATGAACTTTTACTTACGATTTCTTGACCAGAAAGAAATGGCTTAGCTGAAATTATTTTGAAATAACGAAACAATAAATCAGATCTCTTATTTAAAGCATAAAAAACCCCCACCTGTTTTCAGTGATTTTTTATTTTTTATTTTTTAGAAAAAAATGCATAAGTTATCAGTTCAACTGCTTATGTTTAGATTTGGGCTCCGAATCAACAGGCATACATTATTAGCCTTAGCATAAAACATACAATAGCGCTATATTGTCAGTGATGCCCATATCACTTATATGAAATGATGGACTCATTAAGCCTATCTGAAAGTGAGCAATGTTTGGAACTGCTAGTCTAATGGAATACATAACGCTATTTCAATAGTAATGTAAGAATTTTAGGATCACCTTAACATTGGTAGTTCAAATTCCTGATGACTTCATTTGGAGTACAGGTCAAATGCTAACGTGTTCTGAATCCCCAACTTTTGCCTTTACGGTAAGGGAGAGCTCCTAAAAGAAATTAATAAGCAGGAATATTAAAGTCAAGTTTAAAGAACAGATTCCTTTGTGCTCTCTGTCTCTTTTACTACAGTAAGCCCTGCTTTACCTGTTGTTTGTCTATTTATCAAGGTATTTATTTAATAAGACTGTAAATAAAAAATTACAAAGGCTTCTTTGTCTGTTCTATGAATGCTGATAGAACTTCAAACGTCAAAGAGTACGTTACTGATAGCAATGGCCACGTTGCTACTTATGTTAAATATTGGTGGACTTCATGAATAACAGTCTTGCTTCAAGTAGATCCCACGGTGCAAAGGGTGAGAGGGCAGATCTGTACTGTGCATAGAAGAGTATCATATTAAACATAAAGTGTTTTTTGTGATATGCTTGACCAAACCAGTCTTGATTCACAGAGGAAATTAAAAGTTGACTCATGTTTGTCCATCGCAGAGGAAGGTAATTGGGACAGAATATCTCCTCTCTTCTGCTTTCTTTGAGAACCCTTTCCCACTTCCTGGAAGCCAGTGTCATATGTTTCCCCTTGAAAAGGCACATTGGAATACACTGACTTAGCAAGCTATTCCATAAAGGAATATAAAGTTCTGATCTCAGTAGAGATCTCTGATCGCTTATCTTTTTTTTTTTCAGCAGGCTTGTACTAAAAAATGGAGAGGAACAAATATGTATTTATTTTCTATTGACTTATTAGGGTTGGACTGGGGAACAGCTACCTACTCTGCATTATGTCTGTCTACCCATAGTCTTCTGTCAGCCTGAAATCTGAAGCTGAAGGTCATGCGTACCTGTTTCCATAGCCTCCTACTAGCCAGTAGATCTGGCAGAAATAATTTGGAGGTTTTTTTAAGTTTACTGCTTCAGGATGTAGAGAAATGGTACTAACCTGTCAAAACATTTCTGCTTATATAATTGCCCCCCCCCCCTTCTGAACTTGTCCCAGTTGAGAGCATGTGCCTCAGTTCCCTCTGATTTTTCTTTTTACAGAAACAAATTTCATCAGGGCAACATTTGCAATTCCCCTTGGTGGCAAAGACAACTTCTGGGCATCAAAGTCATTTTCTTACACATGGATTAACATGACATTGTGTTTCTGATGCATTTGCAATAGATTTTAATGTGTGGTGGTTCTTTGTGTTGAGATGGTTGTCTCTTCACATTTGTATGTCTAATTGTGACCTCAGTGACAGCTTCTGGGTGTCTTGCTGTGATAAATACTGGATCACAGAATGGACGCAGCTTCTAATTTCCTGCATTCAGGATATTATCCTTGAAATGTCTAACAACTTTCAAATAAACAATGAATTCATTATTACATTAATCTGGTTCTCTGGTCTCAAGTATAACATATCCATTTGAATATTCCTGTAAACTTGAAAGGCAGCCAGCAGTTCTGTTTTCTGTCTCAGCTCGTTAGTGACCTTGCTTGTTTATCGTTACAATTTAATTCCCACATAACTCATTTACAGTGCAACCTACTGTTAGTGCCCATACAGCTACTCAAGTTTGAAATGTATGTGAGGTGTGGCATCTAAGTTTTAACACCATGATGTATAAATATATAGAAAAGATATAGCAAGTCTGCCCTTGCTACGCTGACAACAACTGGAAAAATGCTGATTGACTTCTATTAGAGCAAAATTAAATGTGGCAAATAGTAAGTGGGCACTATGAGCTTTTAGTGTTTGAGATCTATTAGAACAAGTGAGGATTACATGTTAAGCATGATTTGGACCTCTACAAATTTACAGGACCTAGATAAGGTGTTCACCTTTTAATTTGGCTGAAATGTATGATTTAGTTTGCATTTCTAGCTCCAGATTTTAAATCTGTATCTCCTTGTTGATATAATACAGAAGAATAGATCAAACACATTTTTAATGGACCAAATCCATAAGCTTCTTGCTGCTACATGCTACAGAGATAAGCAAGCTGCAGTAAATAACTGCAAGATGGTATTACATGAGAAAAATCCAAGCACATGTTATTCTTCCAGGGTGAGGTATGCACCAGTGAAGAAACTACATGTCGATTTAGCTAAGTGTCATGAATCCTGCCTGTATACTAAGGTGCCCGAGAAAAAATAGAGCTACCATTTACTAATGGCAAATGTTTTCTTTTATAAACTTACTAAATTAATGTAAGCCTTGCTGTGAAATTAGTTGTCTGCAAGCAGCATGTATATCCAGAGCAAGAAGACAGAAACATCATGGAAGCTGCTGAACAACCTTTTTTCATGTTGTAGAAATGAGAAGTTTCTCGTGTGCATACTCATGCACATGAGTATTCTCTTTTTGTAGTAGTAGTAATTTACTGAACAAACCCTCTTTTTTTCACATCATCCCTTCTTTCTGCATTTTTGTGAATTTTTGCCTACTTGCCACTAGTAATTTGTGAGGCACAGATTTGAGAAGAAATGGTACCCATCAGTTGGATTTTCTTGAAGTTTAACACTGAAGCGTACAATATCAACTCCTCAGGAATACAAAGAAGAAATCCTTAATTTTGCCCTGCCATAAATGACAGGCTCTAAAAGTTACTTTAAGAGTAAGAATATGCAATATTTTCCTATAACAGAGCTTGGTTATTCTGTTGTCTTCAACTGTGAGAAGTTGTCTATCAGGTAAGGAAATAAAATAACGTAATACCTTGAGACTCAGCAAATTAATCCATATATGATAACAGGAAAAAAGAGTGGTTGAGGAAAAAGGTGAAAGCAAAATTTTTACAAAGCAGTTTTGTATACCACTAGTGCCATTTCTGTGTGTAAGTCTTTATAATCAGCACTGCTTGGTGAGTGGATATGTTTTCAGAACATCAAAATCACAAAAAAGAAACACCAAAACCAAATAGCACTTTGTAACAGCATTGTGATAGTTTGTCTCTATCAAGTCTCAAAAATGTGACAGAATAAATGGATTTCAGATAGCTAATGTAGCCTGCAGCATGGCAGGACAATGGGCTAATTGGTTCTTGTGGGAGAACCCGAAAAGACTGGACAAAGGTGTTTGTGGCTCATTGCTTTTTATAACTTTGTTATGTTTTACCCAATCTAGCTTAACATCACAGTACTGGTGAATTCCAATTCAGCTCAGGAAAGGTGTTTCAGCTTGTCTTTAAACAGAGAAATCCCAAATTCAGATTCTCTTCGTTAAATGTTTCAGAACTTGATGGCGTTTCGGTTGGCTGTAAGAAGGGAATGACGAGAGGTAGGCCGACAGAAAAAGTATGTAGAGCGTCCAGTTGTGTAACACTTAATGGCAGGATGCATAAACAACAGACAAGAAAGCTGTTGGGAGTGTAAAATTCCCCGAAGAACTCTGATTAGAACATCTTGCCTCGTTTCCAGCTCTTAGCTTTTTTGCTTTCCAAATTACATGTGCAAAATATATGAAGAATAGCTTCTGTTCTTGCTTTCATGGTCTTAGCATACTATATGCTACAGAGATGAGCAGTCTGCAGTGAATAACCACAGGATGTGTTGCATGAGAAAAATGGAGGCACACATCATTCTTCTGGGCTGAGGTATGAGAGCAACTTCTGCTCTATCTTTCATCATCACAGAAAGCCCAAATACATTACGCATGGATGTAGTCCGGGATGTCCAGAAAGCAGAATTGGAAGTATCGTTGTCATGGTACTTACATTCTTTAACTTCTAATATGAATCATTAAACTTAGGAATTTCATGAAATGTCAGAGGGATACAAGGTTAATAGGGGCTGTTTCTGTTCCTGGATTGCATTAGTATCTTCAGATAAATGGTACTGATAAGTAGGAAATAAATGACAGACTTCATGCCGAAAGAGGGAGTGGGTCCTTTGTTTCCTGACAGTGGACACTTCTGTAAAATGTTAAGGGCTCCAAGGTGACCTGCCTTTCCTCGTAATAGGAAGTATTGTCTACTCAGTTCTGCCACTATGGCTGTATCTGACTGGATAAAAGGGAAAAATTCCCCTCCAAACTCTCCTTTCCTTTTCAGATAGCTCAGCTATTAGAGTTTTGGCGGGCTGGAAGTAACTAATCGATGTGGGTGTTCAGATGCCAATGAATTTATCAGTTTTTAAGCTATAGTGTCAGTGATAGTGAATTGTTAGACAGCATTGGTGGCTGTATCACTGTCTTCAATATTCATAGTAGCAAATAAAATTAACCCAAGAATAGTTTAGGTTTATAAAATCTAGGAGTAAAATTTTCCTGAATTTTACAAGGAGGACAAAGCACCTTCTATTTCTTAAGGACAGTTAAATACATACTGGAATCTTGAGGTCTCTTCTACTAGCTTTGCATTTGTATTATCTGGCATATGTTTCTTCTGCTCTTTGGTAAACTGCTTAGTGTTTGTGGGAAAGGGAGGAGGGGAAAAACTTCTAATACAAAGGGATACATCCTTCTGCTTTTGAATCTCTTCAGGTGTCTCTGTATTCAGTGCAGCTGATGTCTTTGCTTTGGAAAATCCCTTTGTCAGCTTCGCAGAGCATCTCTTGAAAAATGTTCTGTCTTTCCTGTGGCTCGTTAAATGCTTTACTCTGTAGTAATCCTAGCCTTGTTCCGATAAGAAAAATCTGACCAAACTGTATTTGTAATCCAGGTGCATTCCTTGAATTCCTTCGTTACTGATAAATGAAAACCCAAGTGTAGAAAATTTGTATACAAAATTTGGTCTTACACCTCTGTAGCTATGGCACCAATCTAGCAGGATTTTTCTGCATAAACTACAGAAGGACAGAAAAACAACCCTGAAATATTTCATGAAGAATCTACAATGTGAAAAAAAAGAGAGCAAAGTAAATACGCACATAGCTAAGCTATCTACTGTACACCTGCTTGATACAAAGGTTACATCTAGATGGGAGATGAAATATGTTTGCATTTCCCTAGTTTGTGGAAAATATCTGACATTATGTAAGAACTTGTCTAAACTATTGCTGCTACTAGTCTGCAGTATTAGACCCTCTAATAGCCAGTCTGCAAGGTGTAGTGCTGGTAGTATTAGCTCCAAATATAGCCTGTGAATATTCTATACACTGAATTCATATGCCTGAAGGAAGAGAAGGTTTGCCATTTGCAAACCTGTTGCTATGTTTCTTGTTATTATTTGTTTTCTTTCATGGATACACATCGCAGGCTTGGTGTTGTAAATAGTAATTTGCATACTGCCTTTTTTGCTTCTGAGTGGGTCTATATGGCCGTTACTATGCCCAAAGGCTTGGAGGGGTTGGGATTCTTCTAATTTAATTTTTTTTTTAAAGACTTAGTCTTTATTCAGTCAATACAGAGTGGCTGAGACAGTTAAACTCCTTTTTCACTGGGAAACTCTCATTGTGTTGAGTTTAAAGAAATAAGTACTGTTTTATTTGGTGTGATTTACAGTAAGTTTATTCAGGCTGTAAAATATGCCTTTCCATTCTCTCTATTGCTGATGCTTTTTTTCCCCCTTAATACCAGATGAAAATTACTTTTCTCCATGCATATAAAACTTATAATTTGTGTAACCATGTTTTTCTCCATGTCATTCATGGGGGTTTTTTTGTTTGTTTTGTTGTGGTTGGTTTGGTTTTTGGGTTTTTTTAAATTAAGGAAATGTCCTTTCTAAAATGGCCCGGGATTAAACTAGGCTCCAGTCATACTAAAGTGTAAAGGAAGAGATTTTTTTTTTTATTCCAAAGGGCTTTTCAGCAGAGTAGTACTTCTACGTTGCATGATGCTAATGACTAAAGGAAAATCTCCTTTGGAATAAAAGGTCATCTGTTTTTTTCACACTATTGCCAGAATTTCCAAATGGTCAAAAGATTACTCGGACGCTCTAGCTGAGCGTGGCTCTGTTGCAGTCCTTTCTATAAATAATCTTAGGGTCAAAGAAACAAACAGTACCTCTTAAGTCGCCAAATGCTGCCACACTGTGTTTTGCCTTTTTGGGGGTGGGGGTGCGAAGGTTCTCATTGTTAGAAATCGGGCAGAAAATCCCTCACTATCTAATGACATTACTGAAAAACAAAAATCTAAATGAACACCTGCCCAAATATGACCTTAATTTTCTCCATTGGAATTCCATTCATCCAGCTTGACAGGCTTAGACTAGAAGAACCTTTTAACACATGGAAATTTCAAATGTTGAGTGTGGTTTTTCTTTTTGCAGTATATAATGAATTAAGGAGTTGCATTTTGACAGCTTTCTTCCAAAGCTTACATCTGTGGTTTGAATTCAAAGAAAAAAATGTCCCAGAAGTTAATGACAGAGAAAATACTGGAGGTTTTTGGCTTTGGTAGTCAGGGATGACTGAGTGACTTCTGACGTTCTACCTTTGAGGGAATATGGATGGATGCTGTGAGGACCTTTTTGATGCTGATAACAACATGTTTTAGCATTTATTTATTTATTTATTTATTTATTGTCTTGCTACAAATTGTACCCTGGATGTTTTTGCTGTACTGGTTTGAGCTTTGTTCCAACCTCCTCCCACGCTGCACCTTAAAGCCTTTTCAGTCCAGCCTCATGCTGTCTGCGCTTGCTTTCTTTCACTTTTTTCTTCCTTCTTAATCACATCTGCCTGGAGAAATAATCCTCTCTGCCTCCTATCAAAAGAAGTATTATCATGCAGCTCCATCCTTTGTATTGCAGGCTGATTATATTATTTGTCTAGATTCGCTTTTCTATTAAAATAGTTTCTTGTTTACTTTGTGTCAAATGCAGCGATTTATTTGATTGTGTTCAGAGAGGTGGTTTCTCATGGTCCTCCTTAGTCAGGAAAGATTCATTTAGGCTATGGTAAGATTTCTATAGTAGGAACCACTGACAAGCCAAAAGTAAATCTTGGAAGATGCTTTGTAAAAATGAAGGAACGAAAAAAAAAAAGCTGTTCTAGAGGTACTTTTCTATCAGTTAAAATCTGAATGGCTGAATTTGCTTCAGAGGGGTAAAGAATATAATTCTTTAGTTACATAGCATGTAATGGTAATACGTGTACGATTTTCACAGCTTTGTATGTATTGCAAATGCAGTTCCTCTGTCATTAATTACTCCCTGCAATAAGAAGTGTGCTGATGTGCCTGTAGTTACAAGTCAAATAAAATTATATATTCTTGATTCCTATAATTGGCAGTCAAACTGATTTCAATGGATATATTTAAGAGGGTTTATGACCTTTCAAAATAATCTTTCAAATAATTGTGATCTCTGCGAGTTTGATTTCTAGAGATAAAACTGTATTTTTGAGCAGTGGTACTGCTCAAAACAGTTTAGTTAAGAATCTTTTGAAAGAAACATCACTGCACACTTACAAATTAAAGGTGAAAATTCTTGCCAAGTTAGCTTTTATTACACAATATCTGTGGATTTTAATCTTCACAACAGTTTAAATGTAATGTAAGTTTTCATCTTTAGGAGAAAAAAAACAACCACCACCAACTGTCAGTTCTTCCACTCTGCCACCTGCAACCCTGTCTATTAAACACCACCTTTTCAGACATGTGACTGAAAAACTGCAAATACAGGTCCCTGAGGCCGTGAGATAGGGAAATGTACTTGTTGTGATAACTATTCCTTTCCTTACCCAGGTTTCAAAGCAAGCGAGCAAAAGCCTTGTCCGGTGTCTGACTGATCTGTATGAACACATCAGGTTCACTTCCTCGGGGAGTTGAATAATATGGTTTTATGTGATGGTTTGGTGGCTTACGTCACATACTGGGACTAGGTTTAAATTAAGTGGTAGATTGCTTCTTTTGGTGCACCACAGAGAATGTGTATTCCTACAAATACATGTAGGAAAGCCACAGGATTTGGTGAAGGGACAGAATTGGCAAGCTTTGACTGGAACAAACACGAAAGAACAGAAGAATAGAAATTGCTGGAACACATATAGACTCAGGACCCCACTCGAATTCATCTTCATTTGGAAGCTTGTAAGAGACATCACTCTCAGGCAGGCAAACGGGAGATGAAATATGTTGTCTTATTGACCTGAGGGCACATAGCTACGCATCTTCCCTTCTTTTTTGGTACACAGCTCCCTGTGAGACTCTAACTTGCTTTATTGTGAGTGCTTTTCAAAAGGGCGTGTTGTTGTCTCTTTATTTTTGTCTTTTTCCTGACAAGTTTTGTCTCTCCCTTTAGGCAAGAGAAGGAAGTATTGTCTTTTAGCCTGAGCCAAACCTCTAGCCTTAGTCGTCTTGCCTTGAGTTACTAATTCTAACAAATGACTACGCTTGCTTTTCTGGTCAGTCTTGCCCTGGCCAGTTCATACTAGAAAGCAGAATAAATAAATTCTACACATTCCTATCAGGGTAGTAGGTAGAACAAATAAATTGTACAGATTCCTATCATATGGCATTTTGGGCTCAATTTTCAGCAGACTACTTAAAAAACCAGCTAACTTTGTTTTTATTAGGCTTGTAGCAGTTGTACGTCCCATTTTTTGCGAATATGTAGGAATTAAAAGCCTGATGAAAAAACAGTTTGTGTAAATTCATATTACCTACAGTATCATTACTGCCTACACAAAGCCTAAATATTTGGCTTTTGAAAATGATTTTTGCAGAGAAAGCAGGAGCTGCAGCAGGAAGTTTTGATCTGGGATAGTCTGCACGCTGAAATGTCAGGCATTGTTTTGTCCTTATTATTTGCCTATGTGAAAGCCATGAAGTTCACTTACAGGATGCTTTCAAAGGTACACAAGAGGGTGATACCAGATTTCCTCAAATGGGAGCTCTGAGTCTGCCCAACTCGCTGCACACCTAATCCCTATCTATTAAGCTCCTTTGAAACCTCCACAGTGTGTAAGATGTCTCCGAGGTTACTCTTCATTGAAGAACCTTTAAAAGAAATATCTGTAAAAAAAGTCATAAAATTAATTCACAGTCCTAACTAGTCAGTAATCCTTCTCATTTTCTGATATCCACTTATAAAAGACGGAGGGGGAGTTGACTTCCAAGGATCCAGAAGTTTATAGCCTGTATGTGTAATAAGCTGGAAGAGTATTACTAGCAGCACGGCATGTTGTGTTGAATGGTGTTATGGAGATTTTTTTTTAATAGGATTTTGTGAAAAAGCTCTGCTCTGATAAGTGATTTATTAGAATAGTAAAGCTGGGAGTTTGCTCAGATTCGCTTTTCAGGCCACGTTTATGAATTCCATGCTATGCAAGAACTCCACGTCTTTGGTGACTTTTGGCAGTGGGTAGCAATTGCTGTGCATTAATACCTCAAAGGTTTCATAACTCCAACTGTGACCTGAAACACCAAAAAAGAAAAAAGAATCTAAGATGTGAGTTTTATCTTGTCTGCACCAAAAGGGAAAAAAATATCCTAAAAAAAAAAAAAAAGCAGAGAGGTTATTCAGTGGCGTAATTTGAAGCAACAGTGTCAATCTTTTCCATGAATTTCCTTACACTGGGGATTTCAATCTAAAGTGTAATGTTATTAAAATCAATTAGTTGTTTTTTTCTTTCTTTCTTTTATCTTGTTATGTATATATGGATATATTTTTTTGTTACCAGAGACACTTTAGGGGATACGCTTATATAAACTTTATAAAATACCTAAGTGTTTCACTGTGGGAATACAGTTTAAGGTCATTTCTTTGATAGTGTAAAAAACTGAAGAGTTTCGGGGTGTCTGTGAATTGGTCTGTAAAATCCATTGTCTTGTAAGAGTAGTTATAGTGAGGATGTGTAAAAACAATATGAAGGCAGTAGAGATGGAAAAATTCGGTCCAGTTTTGTCCTGTTCTGCACATATAAACACCTAGTAAGAAAGAAAAGTACTTTCAGAGTGGTTTTGTCAAATGGTATACCAGCATGCAGTGAAAGAGTTACTGTATTTATGTGTAGGATTATATTCAGAACTTCTAAATTTGCATGCATCCCTAGTTTTGCTGATGATCATTTTCTATTTGTCCTGATTTGTGCACATCACGCTTAGCAGCCTTTGCTGCCATTCATTTATCATCCCAGATCACAAAAAGCTATCTGGACAGTATGTGTCATTTGTCCATATTTGTGTGTGTCTGAAAGAGAGAGAATTGTTTAGCTGTAATTGCTTTTCTCTGAAAAAGGTTCTTGCATAAAACCTCCCTGTTAAAAGCAGAACTTCCATAATTTTAAGTTCAGAGATGTTGGCAGTGGTGTTTACTCTGTTGTGTATATGCAGAATGGTCTTGTGTTCTAGCGAACAGCCATCAGATAGGGAACTGGACGCTATTGATTGGCGTACCACACTGAGTGTGTTTGCATTCACCTCCCCACATACTGTGTATATAGATTTACCATAAGTTTATCTTCAAAAGTTAATACAAAGTAATTAGTACCTTCCTGGAACCATTGGCTGTGTATCCCTTAGCACAAAGGCGTCACAGTGGTTGGGGTTAAGCACCTAGAAATTGGCCTCTGCTTCTTAACTACCGGCACAGACCTTTGGATGCTTTCTTTTCGTGGGGGGTGCATGAGGGAGGTCAATTAAACTGACGAAAGTTGCTTTATTTGGTCCTTTGACACTGATGGAAGAATTTGAGTACCTAAATTACCAATGAACGGAAGTGTAAAATAAATGTAACAACACTCTGTTACATTTTCATCTTCTTGGATGTAATATATAGTTTTGGTTAGGATATATCTTTTAGGAATATTTCAGTCTAGGTTTTTCTTAGAGATTTAGGAGGAGGAAAGATTCAGAAGTAATTGTAGGATAACTCCCATAGAAAGGGGCTTTCATTCTGTATGTGTATGACTGGTGAATCTTCATTTTACAATTTTGCCCAAAGATTCAATGATTATTACGTAGTAATTATACCATTAGAAATTCACAGAATGCAAGTTAATATTTTAGCATTAACTAGAGAATGTAAATAAGAAAATACAGCTTCATTCACTAACAAAGTGCCCTAATCAGTGTACTCATTTCCTGCTCTTTTGAGACTTCTGCTTATTTCAGGGGAAACAAATCACTGATTTACTTATCTGATGCATTTCTCTTTAAGTATATTTGATTCTTTTAGCTTAGTTTGGAAACTTGCCTTATTTTCAGACCTAGTTTTAGCACTGTGTAAGGTATAAGATCTAAGATTTCAAACCTTAACTTTTTAAATAGGATTATCTGTTGTACCAAGGGGATTAATGGTTTGACTTTAAAGTACCACATGAGAAATAGCTGGGAATCATATTTATATATGCTTGGAAATTGTGTCAGGGTTACTTTGTGTAGAGAGACAGGATGAGATTTTGTTTTGTTTAAAGGTTTAAAAGAATATATTTTCAAGGAAAGAAAATCTAGTACTGTTTGCATTCTCTTTGCAAATAAATGGCAACTTCAGGATTACTTACATATATGAGCTAAAACTTGTGTAAAATACTTTGCTTGATCAGGGCCTAAAAAGGTAGCTTTCAGGTAAGAATCTATACCCTTGCAGGACAAATTTTACAACATAATGGGTACTAAGCCTGGTAAGTTTGTCTCCCCAGCGGTCAGTATTCACGACAAAACCACTCTCCACGTAATGTATTCACTTCAGTCTCCCTGGCCTTAAATATAGCTGGTACCACCACTCCAATGTGAAGAATTACTTTTATTATCTTTCTAACCTTAATTTGTCACCTGCGGAAGTAACACTGAGTACAGCTCGCATCCTCAGATTTAGAAATAAATGCTGCACTGCAGTTGTATACAGGAGGCTTGATTTTTACTTTACTGGAGTTTTCAATGTCTTTAAAACTCTTGGAATGCAAAAAGAATGTTGGGGGTTTTTATTCTAATAGCTTTTTATGTGCCTTTTTTTCTGTGTAATTTGTCTTGTTCAGACTATTTTATGTATGGTGTCTGTCTTCTGAGTTTTAGCTTTCAAAGTACTAATCTAAAATCTTTCCACTCTGTTTTTAACCCAGAGCTGCAAATGCTGCCTCCCCCACTCAACTGATCATGCAATTTACTGTAAAGGTGTGTTTGTCAGTCTGTCTGTTGCAGTCACCTACAAGAGTGTAAGTTATGGTGGTTAAACACACACTACACAGCGGTAAAGCATGAGCTTGTCCATTGCTCCTCTCTTCCTTCCATTCTTTCCTCTCTTTTTTGGCCTAATGTCACCCCCGTTTACTTCGCTGGCAGGAGGACTCTATCCCAAGAGAACCATCCGCTTCAGGATGTCAGTGAAAGACACCCGGAATAAGGCGAGTGAGGAAAAACAACGTAGCTTGATGTGTGTATCATTACCTTGGGGCTCGATCTTCGCTTGTTACACCTGTACCATCGCTAACCAATAATGAGATCAAGGACCCATGCCTATTGAGGACAGTCTACTGCATTTATAGGAGAATGTTGCACAAAGGGGAAATATGTCTAAAATTGTGAAATATTATACAAAGCCATGGTGGATATGAAAGAAGCTGTATTTACAAACAGTTCATTTTTTAGCTTATCTGCCACTGCTATCACAAAAAAGAGCCCCTTTTTACCTCTATTCTAAGATCATGAAAGGCGCTTTATTGATAGTTGGGTTGTTCAGAAAATAACCACAGCATGTTGGTGGCACCACAGCTGGATTCATTTCATTTTATCCCTTCAGAGTCTCCACTGTTTTGCTAACATAGTTTTTACTCAGGACCCTGTTGAGATTATGGCATCTGAGCTCAGATATCAGTACATGCCTTTTCCCCCCCTTTCATTCACTCCTCTGTCCTGTAACAACCTTCTCTCTTGCTGCGTGAGACAGTGTAATCTTCCCACTCTGGTTTCGAGTAGGATCTGTTCAAAAGCGTCAAGGCAAGCCGCTGCTGTCTCTCAATCAATTGCTGCACTCCATTGTCTGTCCATTTGATGCTCCATTCAAAAAGGTGGTTTACTCATCACTTTTTGGATATACTTTTAATTCTTATTTAAGATAAAAGGTTTGTAAATCTGTTAACTCAAACAAATGACAGATTTTGCCATAGTTAGTAAAGGGATACAAAGGGGTTTATTTGAGAATGGGCGTTTGTAATAAGATGGATCCAACCATTTGAAGGTAGTGTTTGACTGAAAGACTAGATCAGTTCCTAGACCTGGAAAATGCAAGATGTGACTCTTGGACATTGATGGAAGAAAGTTATTACTCCTTTAATACTGCATAGGGCTTGTAAAGGTAGCAGCATTTTTCCTCCACACCATTATGAGTTGGACAAGGAATTGGAATGTGACCACATTAAACATTATGGAGAAGGGACTTAACTTCAACTCTGTACTGCTGATAGGAATCCTGGGAGCAAGAGATTACATCTTGCTTCAACACAGTATTTCGTATATAGAATTTATAGTTCCCTGTGTTTTTTAGTAAATTGAATCAGGGAGTTGTTTGCTTTATTTACTCAATGGTAAACTGGCTTACTCCCTTCTCAGTTTTTATTGCTGTCATTTATTGCGGATGGTTCTTCAGTGCTAAATGAAGTAAAAGCATAATAAGTCTTCACGAAATCTAGCTTGTTCTCTTGCATCTACCAAGCAAGACTGTCTAGAGCTGCTTTTGTTACTGCTGGTTATGCTTTTTTCTTTCTTCATTAAATAATTATTTATGTTCAAGTAGGCTTTGTTTTTCTTTTGATACAGTGTAATTTCCTCTTTCTGCATGGAGAGGCCATTAGAAAGGTAATTGAAATTAAATTATGGGTGAACATGCAGAATACAGGGGATTGACTGCAGGTGATATGAGCGGAGTTGTGTACTGTAAGATATTTATGTGCTAAGGCAGGATCCAAAGTGGCATCTTCTCGTGTAAGAATGTGTTGGAACAGAGGAGAGGGGGAGAGATCCTGAGTTACAGCCTGTAATGAGCAGTTATTTGTAAGTTTAATCCTGTTGACTGGAGAACATTTTTCTTCTGTGTGATTATTTACTACAGGATTGTCTTCTCTGCAGTATTTGCTCAAGATAACTCTTGTTGAATCAGCCTTGCTTGGTTGAAAGCTGTCACGTCTTATAAAATGACACTTGAATAACAAGATGTTTTGCTGGCAGCAGATATTAGAAGACAACTCTTCCTGACATTACTAAGTTTAGTCTGAATAGCACTTGATCCACGTTCCTGACAGGTCAGCTGACTGGTGTTTGAAGTACCACTTAAAGCAAGTTAGAGACTTTTTTTGTGCACAAAGAAGTCAGCTGTGCCTTGTATTCACGCTGCACTGAAAAGGAGATAAGAGTAAGTAGGGCATAGTTTGGCACACCACGCTGCAGGGCTTCCAATCCGGAAAGCAGACCAGCGCTCATCAGAATGATTTACTTTTTTTCTGTAGTTGATTCTCCCTTCTCAAAAGCAATAGTCTGGACCAAAAAATTCTGGAAGAGACTGATGAATATTTAACAAGCTATTCATGAGTGTGAGGGGAAAACTGCCTTTTTGCTGCTGCATCACCATTTGCCAAAGTGTCATTTCTGGAAGTGGCATAGGACTTTGCAGCTCTATGGCTCATAAGTATATAGATTAAGGAGAAGCACAACCTGGGGGGGCTCTCCCCATGTGTGGACTTTTTATCTCATGCGAGTTTCAATCTGCAGACTGTCATAGCCAAAGCTGGGCTGCAGCCATCAAAAATAAGTCCTTCACTAGGAAAGAAGAAATGGGCAGATGGCAAGTGCAGTAGTGAAGGGACAAGCTGATGGCTCTGGCCAGTTACTGTGTACAATGAAGCCTCATCTTTAGCACTGTGCTTCCCCAGAGATCTCTACATATAATACACACCAAGGCAATATGTGCTTATATAGATATGTTTCATTAAGTCGTATCCTGCTTCATGAAGGTGTTGACATATCTCACAAAAATACAGTGTGTACTGATAGAAATAGCTTCCAACACGAACAGTCCAATGGAAAGAAGGACTTTTCACCATTATTTTTTATTACGCTAGTCTTACGGATAAGCAAACCGTCTTCACAGTGTAGTTGTAACCAGCAAAACTAAATTAGGCTTTGAAATTGAGAGGCGTTTCTTCGGTATCTTAAGACATAATCAATGAGACAATTGCACCTTAGTACCTTCATTCATCAGGAGTATTCAGCCTGGATCCAGCACCCGAAGGTCTTTGCCAACAGTGGTCCTCAGCTACGGTGAATAAAGTTTGATTAACTGTGCTCTGCGCACTGATTACAGTGTTCATTATCAGCAAAGTAGTGTAAGCAGAAAAGATGTTAAGGTCTTGAGAGCGAGTTTCTGAAATGGGTAGCTAAGTAAATGCTAGCACTGTTGTAATGAAAGGATAGCTGGCAATTTCTATAAGGTAGGCACAGAGGCTGGATCTGTTGCTCAGCACATACTCAAGCAGCGCTTCAGAGAGTTCCTCCTTAGAGCCCTTGATCCCAGTGATTTATCTGTATAGCTATTTGTCTATCCATCTGTACTTCTCATCAGGGCTAAGCTTGTTGTTCTTCCTCCTGAAGATAAGAAATTATATGATATTATTGTAATGAAAGGCTTCACTGTGATAGGAGACAGAAAATCAAGCTGAGAAATTTACTGAGATTTCAATGCAGAGAGAAGCTGCATCTCTTTATAAGACACACTGATCACTTCACATACAATAAACTCTTGGATTATGTTTGCAGAAGTGTTTAATACCCTGTATATACTGATTGTCCATTAAGAGACAGTAGCAAAGCATTCAAACTTACAGCCTAACAAACATATTAATGTCTAAGAGTAGACAGAAACAAGGAGCTTTCGTTAAATATCTGTAGAAACAAGTATCAGTGTTGCTCTGTAATTCAGTCGTGAAGCTATATGTGCTAAGAACCTTTTAAATGAGAAGGTAACTTCGTTATCTCAGTTCTGACACTTTCTAAGGTCCATAACCTCACTATTCTTTTGGTTTGAGTTTTTCATATGGAGTATTGAAAATAGAGGTAAACTTATAGGTGGGATAGTGAAGGAATGTTTGTAATCACCAAAGAGAAGCTAACAGAAAATCAAATATACCGACTCACCTCTTTGGTTGCTGAAAACGTGAGGACCAGTACCCATGTCCAAGCTTAGTAAATAGGAGAAAAGCAAGCCCATGTGTACAGACTCGTAGCATATAAATTGAAAGGTGCAGTTCATTGCTGGCTCTGTGCCTTGTGGTCTAGAAGAATAAAAATGCATCAGCATCATTGTTTTACTGTAAGTAGTACACGGGAAAAGGATGTAGAGAATAAAACTGAAAACTTCCAGCAGCCAGTTGATTTTCCTGCACCCTACAATATTTGCATACTGTAAAATATATGAAGTGATATAACTAACCAACAAGGTGAAGAAATTACTAAAATGTACATCAGAGTAGAAACCTGTGTAATTTTTTTTACAGTAGTTTGCATGGTATATGTTAATTATTCAGCAGAATAAGTTCCCTGAAATGCGTCTAACGGAAATAATTGAATAGAGATGCCAAAGAAAGAAAGGAGGAACAAAGGCAGACGTTTTCAAGAAAGAAAAAGTATATTAAAATGTATATTAAAGTGTACACTATACCGGTAGGGTAGCAGTGTATAGCTGAAGTAGCATTACATTTCAACCAATTTCAAATCTAACAGTAAGCATTTTAACAATACTGTAACTCTAACGGTATAGGCTGTGCTTTTTAAATGCTATTGAGCAATTCCTTCAAAATACATTCTTGCAAAATGTGTTCTAAGCATATTTTTGATAGAAAAAAGTAAAAGCGGGCTCTGTGTTTTTCCCAAAGTGTGTTTGAAAAAACACATAACCCACTTTTTAGCCTTTATGCAGAGATCCAGGAGAGACAATTGCAAAATTGATATAGACGATATCTTGTTCCATATACACAATTGTTCACTACTACTGAACCAAGTGCTTTGAAATACATCTTTATACTGGTGCTTCTATTGTTTCTTAGTCTGATATATTGCTTGTTTTACACATGCTTTTTCCATGTCATTCTGAATGACTTCTGACTCCCAAAAGCAGGATCTCTAATACCACTCCATCTAGTAAATGAATGCTCTACTTCCTCAGAGAGCAGTAACAAAAAGACAATATATGCTTTCATCCGGATTTTTGATAACTCAATTCTGTAGTGCCTGGCTTCATTTTCTTTCATTATGGTATTCATCAGAGCTGTGTGAAACTGCTCAAAATGTTTCTATGAAGTTTTTTCCCCATAAAAGTGTTTGCTATTTCATGCAATTTTGCCTCCCCTCAGATCCACTTTTCCATGAGATTTGACAAAATTGCTTTCTTATTTTTTACATCAAAAATACAAAAATGGCAAAATCAAATTCTTTATCTTGGTTTGGAACGAACAGATGGTGGTCTAATTCTACTGGAAAGGGACCATTCTACTGGTAATGTACCAATTTAAATATAAAAACCCGTAACATTTCTTAATAACATGGAGTTCCTTTGTCTTCCCACGCATCCTTTAAAATAGTAAATATTTTTTGCCTCTTTAGGGAAATGTTATGATGTTTTAATATATGTTGAATCACTACGTGGTCACACTTTTTGCTCAGTTTCAGAACATCTAGTTCCACATATTTTATACAGGATACTAAATGGTAATACAGTCTGGTCATATTTCAAGTCCAAGAAGGCACATGGCTTATTTCCTACTTAAATGCCTTTCCAAGAAAACATGCCATTAAATAATGAACATGCACACATCACTCATTGCTCAGGAGCTCTGCAGTATTTTTTTTCTCTGACTCCTTTGCTTGGCTCTGTGTTATTCTCTCCCGGTTTCCTCTTAATTAATTTCTTTCTGTCCTGATAGTGAGGCAAGTATTGTCAACATACCTGAAAAATTGTTTCTCTTCTGCCAGTTCTCACTGTCTGTAATGTCTTAATGTTCCTCTTCTAAGCTTCGATCTTTCCTCTCAGTGATGTAAAATGTTAGCCAAATGCACATGCAGGATGAATCCCAGGTCTAAAGTGACCACTTCGAGTATTCTATTTATCACATCCTAAAACCAATTTTGAACAGAAACAGATGGGAGATGGAATTAGGTCCAAGGGAATGAATTGATCAATTGAACTATCTTACTTGATTATAAAGCTGAACAAACTCAGAGTTCAAACATTAAATCTAGGGTTATGAATAAACTTTCATTGTGAAAGAGGGGCAGAGGAGTCTGGAAACTTGGGCAATCTTTAATCTGCCTCTCTGCATCAGAACTGTACGTTATCAATAATTTTTACCAGGCACTTACCCTGTGATAATAATTTTTAACATTACGGTCTTAGTGTTATCTTTTACATACTGGATTTTAGGAATATTCTTGTCTGTCAGCAGTTTAATTAACACACTGACAGATATCAGGATATGTCTGTTTCCTTTCAAATACAGTATATTAGCAAATGTAGTGTTAAATAACATCTGACATCAGAGATTTTAACTGAAATATTGTAAATTCATGTGGTTTCAAAGCCTACCACAGATGAGTAGGATATGTGCTTTGCATTTACTTACAGGGCTCTACTATGGAAAAGGACGAGGAGGATGTGAACTTTTTTTAGCAGTAGAAGCTTCTGAAGAGACAACATTTGCTGCAGCTTTTTAGTTAATTTACAAGTTATTTTGCGTCAGATCTCCTAACCAAAAAGGGTTTTGACAGGGAGCAGAGAGTAAGGCTGCTTATTTGCCATTTGTGTTTACTGTGCAGTAGGTCAAGTAGATCCTTCTGGAGATTAACTGAATATCTGCACCTGGAGGAGGTTTAGAGAGCAGGGTAGGACATGTGGTAAGAGTGGAGACTTTGAGATACTGCTTTGATAAGAGCAGGAAGCAGACACACAAGTTAATGAGAATAAGAAAAGATGCTTTACTGAAGGGACGGGGCAAGGTTTGTTTGCAGTGCAGAAAGACAGTGAAAAGCTCCTAAATAAAGCAAGACTGAAAGAAAAGGTCTACCCTGTCGTGACACTGAGAGTGAGTTTCATGCACAAGTCCTTTTAACTTCCTTTTGCTTTTAAGTCAGAATAGAGCAGCCTGTTATGGTTGAGACTGTCAAAGGCCAACTCTTGCTTTATTCCTGCTATTCTGACTCTGTTTTGAAGGTTTCATGGAATCACAGACTGGTTGAGGTTGGAAGGGACCGCTAGAAGTCATCTAGTCCAAACCCCTGCTCAGAGCAGGGTCAGCTTCAGCAGGTTGCCAGGGCTGCATCCAGTTTAGCTTTGAATATCTGCAAGAATAGAGACTCCACAACCTTTCTGGGCAAGTTGTTCCAGGGTTTGACCACCTTCACAGTGAAAAAGGGTTTTTTTGTGTGTTTAAACACAATTTCCTGTATTTCAATTTGTGCCTATTTTCTCTTGTCCTTCCACTGGATACCCCTAAGAAGAGCCTGGCTCTGTCTTCTCCCCTGAGCCTTCTCTTCTCTAGGCTGAAAAATCCCATTTCTCTCAACCTCTCCTTGTATGTAAGGTGCTCAGGTGCCTTGGGTTATTCCTCCCCAAGGGCAAGACTTTGCTGAACTTCATGAGATTCTTGGTAGCCTGTTTCTCCAGTCTGTCAAGGTGCCCCTGAATGGCAGCACAACCCTCTGGTGTATCAGCCACTCCTCGCAGTTTTGTATCATCACCAAACTTCCTGAGGGTGCACTCTGTCCTATCATCCATGTCATTAATGAAGATGCTGAACATCATTGGACCAAGTATTGACCTCTTGAGTACTCCACTAGTGACTGGCATCCAAGGGGACTTTATGGTGCTTATCACAAGCCTCTGAGCTCAGCAGTTCAACCAGTTTTTAATACACCTCACTGTCTACTTATCTAGCCTGTACTTCATCCGTTTGTCAATCAGGATGTTATGGGAGACGGTGTTGAAAACCTTCCTGAAGTCAAGATGAACAATGTGTACTGCTCTCTCCTTGTCTGTACTTAGGGAATAGGCTGTGTGATAAAGGTTACATTGCAGAGAAATCTCAAGTGCCTTCTGTGACCTAGGAAATAACTGTCTCGAATCTTGAGTATCGAATTGGAGTTATTCATCGATCATTCCTTTCTCCCATGAATGAATTTCATCTGGCTAATGAATGGTGGTGTTATGTTTGTTTGTTTATTGAAATTGGTTCATTTTCCCTATGCAATGTTGATATGTAAAACCAAGGACTGACACTTAAATGCCTGGCTTAAGCCATCCTTAAATGTTTTTACAGTGTAACCGCTGTATGCACAATCTATGTGCAAACTTGAGGCATTTTTAAGAAAAATTGAAAAAAGGTGTTGAGAACTGCATGCAGTTCATAACAATGTAAGTAGCAATTCTATGTACTGAATAAAGATGAAAGTCAAATGGCTGCTTTCTATACTGTAAAAGCATGCTTGTGTACCGTGCTTGTGTCTGCACTTCTCTTAGCTTTTTCTTTTTCTCCCCATCTGTATTTTTTGTTCAGTTGCACATGAGTACAGTGTGATTGTAGCGGTGTTATTTTGCTGTTTCATTTAACCCTGAACACTTGCATACTACATGATCAGTACGAACAAGTTTTCTGCTCCGTAGTCACAATATATCCTAGCCTTATATTTAGTATCTTGCTGGGGTTACCATTACTGTGTTTTCTGGTGTACAAACTGCACATTTGTCTCTTGGAAAAGGATGCCTAAAACTAAGGCTGTGTTTTAAATACTGAACCTACAGACCATCAGCAGCTTTCCTGCCCCATCCCATGCCACTGGCAGTATCGGAGGCAGCAGTCAGGAAAGCAGCAGGAGCAATGGCAGCAGCGTGTGTGTGATTAACACAGTGCTCCATCTTTACACAAGCCCCAGTGGTAAATTTATAGACTTATGAAGTCTCTTCTGTTTACAGGCTAGCTCCAAAGTAGGCGAAGAATTGAATTGTCTTGCTTTTCCCCAAAAAATGCTACTTAAATTTGTAAGTGCAATGGTAGTAACCAAAGGGGAAGAAACACTATGTACAGGCATGAAGAATTTGCAGAAGGCACTGGAAGTCAGTTTGTGCCATGGAGCTGGAAGGCTGTATTTAACCGTGCAGTATACATGACAAGCCCTTTTAATGAACACCCAATTTAGTTGTATGACTATTGAGTTCCTTCGTAAAAGTAGAGTTTCATTTTCAGCTGAACCAGAAAGATTTTGCAGCCTTCAGACATGAAAATAATGCCACGCACATGCTTTTACAACATTAGGGAAAATAGGTTTCCTAAGAAAGTAACTAAAACTGAAAAGAGGTTTTATCAGGCGTTTTGCAAATATTGTCTCTCTCAGTCGTATCCCAGGCCCTGCTGCACCAAACCTAACAGTCTGATGGGCTTGTGATGTTTCACCCTTAGTCTCATAGAGCAATTGGCATGGTATTATGAAATATATACCTTAAACTGTGCTGATACCAAAAAACACATACTTGGTTTGTATTTAGCTTTTGGGTGTACAAATACAGAATTAAAGTGTTCGGCACTCTTTGCATTGTGTAAAATACAGTTGAGGTTATTGATGGCTATTTTAATGTTGCTTAATGCATTGTTAAAAGAAAAATTTTAAATAACATTTTAGATCATATTTAGTATTGTTTAATATAAAGTCAGATACTTGTCTGAAGTTTACTTACAGGTTTAATTTGGATATATGTGCTCACAAGCCAAAATGTTGTGCTACGTATTTCTCAACTTTTTATTTTCAATGCATTCTTTTAAGCTAAAAAGTAAAAAATTTAGAATTAAATCCTGTATGTTTAAGCAGTACTGAGGCAGTAGAAAATGCACAGCAGAATGAGCGTGGTTTTCTTTAACTTGTAGAACATTGGTAGGAATCAAGAAGCCGTGGTACGCTTACATCTAAAAGTAAAATATACCAGTCAATTCTATCTGAGTATTATTAAACTTCTGATTTAACATTTTAGCTAAACATATTTTTATTGATAAATATACTTGTAACTTGCATTTTGGCAGATACCTGCAGTTATCTTTGGTTGGTGTTCCTGAGGAAGAAAGGATTTTTTTAATCAGTCTGTGTCTCTGCCTGTCAGCCAAACAGTAGGTTTTTTGGCCAGTTGTAAACAAAGTTAGTAGGGGGGTGATGACTCAAAGACAGGAAATCTCACAAGTTTATGAAATCTGAATGTGTGTTGTAGCATAAATTCCGGGGAGTCCTTATTGTCGCAAACTTGAAGAATCTCAAATGTTCATTGCATGAGGACTTGCAGGCCAAACCCTTACACATTTTAAATGGACACTGATGCACTGTCTTCAGGAGATCTCAGTAAATGCTGGGAATGGGTGAGGTGGAAATTTTAAAAGACTGTCAGCTTTAAGAAAAAGCACATTGAATCGCCAGGGCCACTGAGTAGCTAGGGAAAGGTATGGATAGGCAAGTGGTGGAAAGGATGTGGATTGGTTTTGGTTGGTTGGTTTTTGTATAAGGCAAGGAAAAGTAGTATGCCCTTACACTGTAAGAGGAAGGATGGAGACTTATCAGGCTGGGCAAGAAATTTACATTAAGGGACATAAGGGGATGCGTTACTGAGGCTGATAAAAGCCGTAGATAAGAAGCATGTCTCCGCTTTGTGATCTGTGATGACAGAATACAAGGACAGAAGAACAACAGGGTAAAAAGCCTGTGAAAGTCTCCTGATAATATGTGAGATGGAAGGGAAAATGGCGTTAGGTATTGTGAGGGTGTCAAAGATGATTAACAGAATTGGGGCAGTTGGCACGGAATTAAACGGGTGTGAAAAATTAGACTGGCACAACACACTTTTTGAAATAGAGCAGTACATCACAATTCAACAAGCAAAACGGACAAGGTTTACCGTTGATTCCCTCTATCACATATTAGACAACAAATATGTTAATATTAGGTTGTAAGTATTTTAGATTAGAAAGACAATACAAAACCAAATAATTCTAATAATACTTTCATTAAGAAGGCACATTAGGAAAAAAATATTTTTATAAAGAGCATAATATCTGTACTTCAGAATACTGTTGAAATTTTTCACTACTAAAGAGTTGGATGACTTAACATTTAAAATCAAAACTATGTTAAGATTTTAGACTAAGCTTGCCTTTAGGGCCCTTGTTACTTACTTAATCCCAAAATTACCCATGATTGACACAAACTTGGCATCCTATCGTTCTGTAGTTCAAAATTACAGATGCTGGAAATAGGGCTCTTTACACAGAGGAAGTGAATTACCCATAATTTTGCAATTTCCTGCTTGGATATTACGAGTTTTGTCACAGATTGTGTCCCATATCTGGGCCTTGGCAGGTAGGAGTGTGAGGTTGGAATAACTCTGGTTGCTAGGAGCTGCTCTTATAAAAGTGGATGAAAGGACTTTTTATGCCATCATCACAACCCAATTAAGCTTTTTAATACCTTACTTCTAAGAAATCATCCCTGGTTTCTTTGTAAATCAAATAAATCTTTGGCCCTCAGACAAGCCCTACTTTTGATTGCAGAATCACTATGATTAAATGTTGCTTTTACCTGTGAGAGACAGACACATATGCACACATACATATTTTTTGCATCTACTTACCATAGCTTTTCTGTGGAGTCTGTTGCTCCTTTAAATATTATGTGCCTCTATGAACATGAAAAAACAAAGACTGAAACAGGAAAATAATGGAAACTGTTCTGGGTTTACTTGGAGTTTGCAGAGCTAGAGGGAAGTACTGGAGCACCGAACAGCTGACACAGGTACCTAGCACTAAATTACATAGGACCTCCCAGGCCAAATAGCCGAGGATGAGCAAGCACCTATTGGGCTTAATACCAGTCCTCTTTAGCAACGTACACAAGCTGCCCTGCAGCATTATTTTCTTCCTGTTTACCCATCTGTGATGGTGGTTGTTCCTGATGGAACAGTTCTTGAATTAGAATTTGTGGATGCTTTAAATCTAAGGGCAGTTAGAAAACAGCAACAAGCTACTCAAAGTGCTAAAGCTTTGTCTGGGCTGTTACTATTTTATGCTTTGTTTCATTTTTACTGATTCTGTATTTCTTTGAATGTTTTTAATGTACTGCATGTGAACAACAGAACAAAGTCTGGCCTAGCAGCACAACTTCTGTCATTTTAACAGAGGGTGCATTAATGAGGATCCATTCCTAAGTGCTTTTTTTAATTTTGTAGGCATTTTATGAACATTCCATTTTGTGCTTGGAAACAAAAACCCGTAAGACCCGTGACTACATTAAGTGTTTGTATTCTGAGTATGCCTGTGCTGCCTTATGTACTTGCCCTCTTTTTGCGTAATACCTGAGTCCTTGACTTTCAATTATTTGTAAAGCAACCCTGTTAAAAGCTTTTAGAAGGTCTAGTTGAGTGGATTTCTGTTTTGTTTCCACACTTGTTATTTTATTCAATGCCATTGGAATTAATTTATGGGGATTTTCCTTCATAGATAGTGTTTCGTTACACCAAGTCACATTCAAGGCTTTCTGAGCAATTTCAACTTCAGTTTGTTCATTAAAATACAGCCAAGAAAAATGAATGAGGTTTGAGAATAGCAATATTTTCTGAGTTACATTTCATCTACCGATCTAATTTCATGTGGGTGTATCCAAGTCATCTTGAACTATACTAGCTACCTGCTGTAACTCATACTTTTCCCTCTTTGTGGATGTCCTGGTTTCGGCTGGGATAGAGTTAATTTTCTTCCCAGTAGCTGGTACAGTGCTGTGTTTTGGATTTAGCATGAGAATAATGTTGATAACACACCGATGTTTCAGTTGTTGCTGAGCAGTGCTTACACTAGTCAGGGACTTTTCAGCTTCCCATGCTCTACTGGCTGAGAAGGCTGGGGGTGCACAAGAAGCCGGGAGGGGACACAGCCAGGACAGCTGACCCCAACTGGCCAGAGGGACATTCCATACCATGTGACGTCATGCTCAGTACAGAAACTGGGGGGAGTTGGCCGGGGGGGGCCGCTGCTCGGGGACTGGCTGGGCATCAGTTGGTGGGTGGTGAGCAACTGCATTGTGTATCGCTTGCTTTGTATATTCTTATTCTTATTATTTTATTTTATTTCAATTATTAAACTGTTTTTATCTCAACCCACAACTTTTCTCACTTTTACCCTTCTGATTCTCTCCCCCATCCCACTGAGGCGGGGGGGGCGGAGTGAGCGAGCGGCTGGGGGGTGCTCAGTTGCCAGCTGAGGTTAAACCACGACAGTGGATTATATTTCAGCATAGGCTTTCCCACTGTAATTGACTGTACAGCTTCTTGCTCTTCTCCTCACCTGACTCCATTCCCTAAAGAAGAAGGGCTGCATGTTTGTATGATACTGTCCCTTTGCCTTTTGATCACAGTTGTAGGAAAAGTAGGGAAAAAAATCTCATCACCCCTTCAACACGAGGGAGAAAGGGAGAAGTTACGTTTTCTGGCTCATAAAATGATGCAACCCTTCAGCTGAAGTAGACAGTATTTCTTTTATGGGAAATAGCACTTAAGCATGATTTCTTCTGAAAAATGAGCCATGTTCCATTGGCACCAACAGCAAATCTCCTCAATTCATACCAAAAAATGAGCAAAATATGCCTTCCAAATCAAAACCCATAAAAAACCCCTAAACTTTTCTTTGTAAGCCTGGGAACTGAAAGTCAATCTAGGTTAGTTCCCGAGACATGCCACTAATGATTTTCTGCCTTTAGTTATACTTAGATGTAATCTCAGAGTCTTCAGTGAGATTAGAAACCTAAATTACAGTTCTTTGTCTGTGAAACTGAAGCATAGTTGAGCATAAGAATTAAAGGCAAAGCCCACTAGTATTTGCTTTTGCATGGGTGGGTTGGTTATGGATGTGAAAACAGCATTAAAAAGGCTTTTCTAAGCCCCTGAGGGTTATGTCAAAATGTGAAGACTTGGGGTTGTTTTTTTAAGGGTTATTTTTAACCTGGCTCAGTTCGCAATCTGTTTCACAACACATTACCATGAGTATTTTTCTGTGAAAAAGTGAGGAAGAGGCATGTTGTAGCACGGAGTGAGAATGAGTGGTGAGAATAGGGGCCATGGCTGTGTGTTGGTGTCACTTGGCAAGCTCAGTAAGTAGGTGTCATCTAGGGGCCTTTCTATCTCACTAGGTCACTTGGGAGATAAATTCTGGGTCTTAAAAGTTTATTTGCGGCAAATAAGATGGTGAAATGAGAGGGTTGGCTTTACCGACTTCATTGTGCTATCAAATGTGGTCCCACATGCTGGAGTGACAAATAGAATCACATTAAAAAAATGCCAATATATTTGCATATTGTTTTAAGTGCAGGAGAAGGAAAAGCAATCTGTATAGAAAAAAAACAAATAAAGGTAATTCAATCAGTAAACTTGTATACAGGGGACACATTTTTATATGTAAGTAATTTTATTGATAATTTTGCATTTATCTGTGGTTTTTTTCCACATAGTAAATTACTGCTTTGTGAGATTGTTTTACAGGTGTTTTGTATAGGTTCAAAAGATTTCTCTCCTCCTCTCTTTTAAGTAAGAAAAAGAAAGCCTGTTTTGGTTCTCTGCTGTAATAAAATCGTGGAAGAACTTTAAGGGCAAGGGAAGATTGCTATTAATGCAGTTTTTTGTTTACAGCTTTAACTGACTGTATAACAACAGAAGAGAATGCATATTCATTCTTGTGAAAAAGGTCTTATCTGTCCCTTTTTGTCAATCAGAAAATATGAACTAAAATATGAACTCTATCTCAGAATAATTTTCATTATTTTCTGGTATCTAAACAAAAGCATAATGTTACTATGCTAGTAATTTGCACACTGCCTGTGTACTATATGTTTTTGAGTAGTAAACAAATAAATATTTCAGGAGGTTTTTGTGAAATCCATAAACCACAAATTTCAAAGAATTATTTCAGGTTCAATTTCTGCTTTTTAAAAGGCATTTGCAGGCAAGCACTGCTGGGCCAAAATGATCAACTTACTGGCATTAAATAATTTTTCCCATTTACTTTTCATGTTCAATTTCAGCTGGCAACACAAAAGCCAATTAAAGTATTCATGGTTTATTTCTGCAGATTTTACTTTAAGTAACTGGAGAGAGATGTAAATTATTACACTAGTGGTGTGTGTCAGGAGCTAATGAATTCCAGATGAAAAATATTTCCCCATTATGCGGGGTTGTATCTTGACATTTCTTTTCCAACAATCATACACTTTTTATTTCTGGGCATTGAATGCTCTGTTTTTGTTTATTGATTTTAAGAGATCCCAGCAGTATTAAAATAATCTTCATTCCCCATGCAGTTTTATTCAGGACGAATGACCTCTTAATGATATATTTCAACGTGGAGGGAATATATCAGATTTGTCATGGTTTAAAGACAAATTATATTTCAATATGATTCATTATGTATATCTACTGGAAAGAAAACAGTTTTTTCCATTACTAGCAGCTAGATGTTTTCTGTCATTATGTAGGGACCTAGTCATTCTCCGAATAAGGTTAGCATATGCATATACTCTTTTATTGGGCTAAAAATATGGTGCTGGATTGTAAGCTCAGCTCCCACTGTCATCAGTGACTAATTTGTTTTTAATGGCAGTTGAAAAAAGACGGCAACTTGGGTCCTATGTATTTCCATATCTGGGGAGTTTTGGTGAAATGTTTGTGGACCTACCTATGTCTTAGTCAAACAGTTGTTCATAATCTTGGCCTAGAAGCACACCAGTGAACTAAAGAAGTCCAGTCGCACAGAAGCTGGTTTACGTTTCCTTCCAACAGGAACAGATAATAAACTCTCATCTGCAAGTCTTTTGCCCTTCTTCCAGGCTTGCTTTATTTCCAAAATCACAACTCAAAGCCAGAACAAGTTGGTTTAAACTCTTGAGGGACAGCCTCTAGAGGCCTTTCTCAGTTTACTCAGGTAAGAGGAGAGAAAATGTGCCTCTCCTACCTTCCCTCTCCAGCAATTCCTCTTTCATTCTGTATCTCAGACAGAGGCTTCCAACAGCAGAGGCTGCTTAGATCTTCTAGTGAAGTGTACTTTGGTGCTGACTCTTCCCGTGTTTCTGTTGTCTTCCCCTTACCCCATACTCTTTTTGTGCTATTGTTTATAAAAGGAGAAATACAGATGCTGAGGAATTGTAAGTAATTTGGCTAAAATAATAAATGTTGACTTTCTTCCTAATGCATAGGTTCCTTGAGATCACATCCCACTTAAAAATAGCTCAATTTTTTTAGCAGAATTAAGGAATTAATGAATGATGTCAGCTAAATTTCTGTGTGGATGAGGTCTTGCTACCACCTCAGTTTGATTTTTCTTTAGAACTACTTTTGTGTTGCAGTGAACTGCCCCTAGAGCCACATGCAGCACATGGAGTTGCTTATGGATCAGTTAAGCTTCCTGCTCAGGACCTGCTGAAAGGTGATGCTGGAATTTTTAACCTGTGCATAAGCACATTAAATTGCTGCAGTAGAAGAGTCCATGAACCGAGCCACTAGGCTGGTTGGCTTTTGGTTTTTTTTCTGGTCTGTGAGAGTCTGAGTCAGGGAATTCTAACACATTTTTGGAGACAGCAGTGATTTAGTCCAAGTTTATAAAAGGTAAAGAGTGAAACTCAGACTCTGATAGAGTGTAATGAAAATTCATGGATGATTTCTGTACTTTCAAACTACTTTTTCAGTAGTACAACTGCTAGAAATGGATTATGTTCATAAATGAATATTCCATTTATGAATGCTTAATTCACCAATGAAATATCTTTGTTTCTAGCATTTGAAGTTCATCTTGTCATGCTGAAAAGAAGCTACAGTTGTAAATATATGGCTTCATCTAATTAGATGTGGCCATATTATACTTCCTTCCTCCATGGAAACAAAAGCATTGACATAGTGGTTGGGGAAATCACATCAGGCTGGGTTTTCCATTCTGCTGTGTCATTTTACCGGTGTTCAACTGGACCCTCTAGCAAATGACTTTACTGTAGGAAATTGTGACTGACTGTCATCCTCTTCCCTGGCCAGGTCTCTAAGGTCCAGGATGGGCGGCAATATTTTCCGTGTGTCTGCAGATTCTTTGTGAACCGTGCAGTTTTATACAAGTCCCAGTTTACAGAGCTGTCATTCCAGGTTTCTGGTTGGTGGGTTGGAGAAAGAAATGTTTGTCCTAAATTTAATGGAACGAAATCTCTACATTTGTTTTTGCATTTCCTATTTCATAGGTAGGAGTTGGCCTCAGCAAAAAATCTGGCATTTACATATAGAAACTTGGTTTTAACTTAAGTCAGAGACTTACTGCAAAGTGATAAAACGTTGCACGGAATGCTTTTCAACTGAACGCAATTGTACTTTGAATACTGCGTGAACCCCTGAAAAGTTACGAGGTGCCAAATCATACTTCCATTATACCAATCCTCCCGGCTTTGTGGAACGAACGTTGTGAAGAGGACATTGCATTCAGAGCCCTCTAATGGCTAAATGCAAGAAGGCAGCAAGTATTTAAACTGGGCTTGTCTTTACACTGCCCACAGAGTGACAGTTCATTTTAAATTCAGTGGGATATTGGGCAGTATAAAGTCTTATGTAGCATCTTATACAAAACCTGTATTGAAAAGATTTTGCAATGTGTTAGTAGAACAGAGGATGTGCAGAAAGCAGTTTTTAAGTATGATTCAATGTCATTTAAGTATGATTCCCCATCCATTCATCTTCCACGTGAATATTCCTTTCATTATTTCTTTTAAAATATATTAAACTCCATGAATCAGGTTTTCAAAAAGATCAAGAAGGTTCCATTCTGCCATATGCAAAATGCAGTGGATTATTCCCAGGTGCAACCCTCCAAGACACAGTTGTGGTAGAACTGTGGCATGGAGTTATTAACAAAACCAGTAGTTGGCAAATGTTGACTGACTTTCTGCAATATAATTTGGTTTTAAATATCCATATACATCTGCTGCTTAACCTTTTCCTGCCTAATGGAAAACACGTATGAAAATCAGTCTCCATATACTAAAGAACAGCCTGTCACGTAAATGAATAAATTAATGGCAACTAAAGCAGAGCCTGTCAATTACTACGAACATTAATTATTCCATTAATAATGACTTAGTTTAAATCTTGTTTCAAAGGCATATTGGACAATGCAAGTCATTAATTTCATTTGAGGTTTCAGCCATGTGTGCTAATTGAATTATACATATTTTGGCATAGCAGAATTTCCATTATGTTTCCATTCCATGTAGTTCTCATCTGTCTTTCCCAAAAAACCTGAAACCCTGCCATTAAGGACGCTCCTTTGAAGCTGAATAGTGAGGCATATTAAAATATGTATTACCGTGCAGACTAAATTGCATAGAGATGGAAAAAATCTAATTTTTCCATACTGTAATTTTGAAACTGTGGATAGTTTTCCCCTAATGCACTGCATATTTCATCTCACTTCTTTCATTGTGGAGGAGCTAATTAAATGATAAATTAAAATCCATGGTTATTTTGAAATACGTTTCATTTCCTACTTTCTCTCTTCCCTTTTTCTCTTCATACTTCTAATTTTCATAACTTTCTCTTTGGAAATTTTGCTTCCTTTATTAAGTCTTTTCTTTTAAACAGAACCCTTAAATGTGTAATATATAGTCCATATGTATAAAAATGTGCCACTAACATATTACAGGAATTTTGTTCTATGTATTAATCCTGTAAAATACCTTTTTCCCCCAAGGTAATGAACTGGACAATTGAGAAAAGAGTATTAGAATGTATTTTAAGTTTCAATAAGTGAAAACAATTCCTAATCTGAAAAAAATACGTCGTCTTGGAATATTCTGCTTGACAAGGAATTCTTTACCATCTCTATTTCCCATTTTAGGTAAATATATCTTAAACAACTAGAAATGTTTAAAAGTTAAACTACTGTGCAATTATACGTTCAGGGAAATACAGCTATCACTGGGAGAACAACAGAAGTGCTGAATTCAACTGAATGTACTTACTAGCTTGCAATCATGTTCTTAGATTGAACAAACTGCAATCAAGACCACTTGATAAATCAAGGAGATGCCATACTCTCAAGTGCAAACTGGTCAGTGAGACATGATCCTGTTCCAGTTTAAGCTTTGGTTTAGTCTGAGAGTGAAAAATACCATGTTGCCTCAAGCCCAGCTCTGAAGGCTGGGCCAAATCTTCCTTGCTGTGTGCTTGTTTTAGGGATTGAAGATGCAGTCTAGGACCTCATCCTGGCAGGTCCAACTTCTGTAAATGCTGAGCCACGCTCAGAAGCTCACAATGCCTACAATTAAGCTATAGTTTCTTCATTTCTTTAATCTTCAGCAATCTTTGATTGCTTCCTGTCCTCACCCTTATGTTGTCAGCGTGGAGACCACGTAAGTGCCATTTAGGTGTCATTGCTACCTGTTCAGCCATTTCTGATATTAAATTGGAAGAGGTGACCATGGCATTGATTTCATCCATGTGATTAGCACCCAGCATACACAGGCATAAGTTACATGTGCTGTGTGACCATAACTATGCAAGATTTCTCTGAGTTATAGAAATGTTCAATGTACTTTCCTTTTTTTTTTTTTTTGAGGATCGCAATCTGTGAAACTGTTTGTGGTAAGCTTGTTCTAGGCTTAATTGCTCCTAATCTCGTGTATGCAAATGGTCCTGGTGCTATGAAAGTATTTCGGATATAAGTGTATGCCCAGTTCACAGTTTCATATTTTTATGTTTTAGTTTTTCTCAAATGTCTTAATTTTCTGTGGGATTTTGTTATTGATTTTGAGCTGAGGTTGGGATTTTTTTTTTCCCATTTTGTTCCTTTTTTTTTACAAAAGTCCTTTTTGGGATCTCTTTCTTACTCAGCTGTCTATTAGACAAAGTCTCAGTAGTACATGATCCATATTAATGGACTGCAGACTTCTTGGGTCAAGCATCTCTGTCATAAACATATTGTTTCTGTCTTTCCAATCAACGTCCCATAAGGGGTCTAAGGAAGCCTGGTGATTAGGAAAGATTTTATCTTCCTAGGAAGCTTTCTGTGACTTCGGAGATTTCCATAGCACAGCAGGTGAGACCAAGATTAAAAAAAAAAAAGCATCTGTTCTGAAACAGCAAATAACCAACAGTTTCAAAATGCAGTTGTGATGGCAGTGATTCAGGTAAAATTCACTGTTTCACTGGTGGCTTCATTTAATCTTAAGTCACTGATGCTGTATTTTACTTCCTATTCTGCAAAATATTGCTTACAGTCCTTTATGGGGAATTGGTATAGATAAATGGGCTCAAAACTGCAAACTCTTCACTAGGAAAGCGTATAGAGAACCAGAAAATAAATACTACTATAAGCAGAAATATATTCTGAAAAATGAATCCAGAGTAGCTGGACTGATAAGATATATTTACTGCTGGTTTAACTATATTTAGAGCAAAGTATTGAATCGTTCTTTGAAGAAGATGATTCTGTTCTAGCTGAAGAAAAACTCTCCATATATTTCATACTTCCTTGGGTAATATTGAAGAGGACATTAAATCCACACTAGCTGGAAGCTGAAAGTTGGTTAAAAAGAAATCTTAAGAGGGATGTTCTTTCCTAGGGATGTGACTTTTTTCTTTGGAAGGTCTGCACCTACATATAGTCAAGTCTCAGCTGTCTATGTGTATTAAACAGAAAACTATCCTTTTAATTACTTTAGGAGCTATTTGGTGGCTGTTTTGAGATAGAAAGCTAGGCAGACAGAGATTCCTATGAAGCAATTTTCTCAAGTCATTAAAATGCATCCTAGCAATAATCATTTGAAAATCTAAGAGGAAACATTTCTCTGGTCTACAGATCTATAATGCCCAGAGATTGGAAGTTCTCTCAAAGCAGATATATTCATGTCCATCCATCCTGTGAATTCAGTAGTGGGCTGTTGGACATTAACAGTTTTCATTCTTTTCATAGCAAGTATTAAAAAAAAAAAATGGGCGGGGGGGAACAGCACCAAAGATACTCTCTAAAAGAGAGTGTCGTATCATTTATGATGATTGGCAACTTCTTATCTCCATAGTACATTTTGGCTATGAATGTTATGCATGCTTTAAATTTTTTTTTTCCTTCTACGTTCACATTTCCTTTCCTATTTTCTTAGGAGATAAAAAACACCTATCCTTTTCATTTTCAGAGCCATAATGTGCTTGAGTTCTTATTCTGAGCAGGGTAGACTTGTTGAAGGAGAAAATGAGTAATCCGAGTCCTTCAGCTGTGACTGCTTTATATCCCATGTGTTTTTTTACCCATTTTTGCTTCTTTATTAGCACCTTTCACTTTTGTCAGCTAGAGCAGATTGAAAACTAATGGTGAGGTCCAACTGCTAAGTTAATGCTGACAGAGAACAAAATCATTTTGGAGTAGGCAAGTAAATTCCTCTGTAATCCGATTCGGTACTTCTGTTATGAGAGACTTTGTTTCTATTCAATTCAGGCAGAACTCTGTGGTTTGAATATGAAATACTGTAAGAAGTCAGGCTCTTCGAAGAGTCAGCTAAATCCTCAATTAAACCACATCGCCCCATTATTTGTATTTACTGCTTTTAAACGGGCTACCACAAAAACTGTTGTGGAAAGAAAGCTTCACAAGGTTATAAACAGCAGAACAGGGACTTGAATAATTTAAGCAAACTGCATGAAGCAATGGGATGCCATGCACTGCGTGTGATCAGCCACTCCAGTTCTTTTCCTCGTTGTCATCTTTTGATCCTTTGCCTGACATTAGACAAAGGAGCAGCAGATACAGAAAACTAGGTAGCTGGAGCAGAGAGGAATGAGTTGACAAATCAAACGCCATATCAAAAGAACTACCAAAACCCAACAAAACCAAGGTGACTGCTTAATCTATCTTACAAAGAATCTGAGACTGAATAGGTCTAGTGGGAATGGTTAGCTTTCCCCTCCCCCTGTATTTTTAAACTATGTTTCTGATCCTTTTTCTCATTTTAAGAGCTTTTGTTTGTTTGTTTTTGTTTTGTTTTTAAGAAAGAAAGGAAGTTCTGTATTAAAACTTCACTTGCTAACAGGGAGTGAGGTTGCCAGGTCATGGTGATTGTCCTCTCACCCAGAGGAGAGAATAACACATCTGTATGATGAGTATCTTTCTTACCCACTGCAAGACTGTAAGAAAGAGCAATCTTTTATGTGCTCCCACACTTCCCATATGACAACGTATCCTTTTATAAGAGCCCTCAAAAAAGTAGCACTGTGTGTGAAGACCTGGGGATTAGTTCTGGCTTCTTTCTTTTAGATCTTAGCGAATGCTCTGACTGCAGCCATTGCACAAAAAAATGACATGAAGTACCGTGTTCTGCAATAAACGTGAGAGAGAATATGTCCAGCAGAAGACATTAGCTTATATATTTTCACAATGCTCTCCTTCATGGAAAGTTATTAGAAGAATTTTAAACTCGTCAGAGTTAGAAAATGTCATGCAGGGAAGCAATGAGAACCTGTATTCCAGTTCTCAGGTCTAGTATGACCCTACAGAATTTTTCAGATTAGGATAAGAAATTTCATAGAAAGTCCTGCTCAGCCAATACGTGCTCTCTGCACCTGGGACTGAGTGTATCTGCCAAGTTTGTTGGACGTGTCCAAATACCGATTTCCTCAGAAGATGAAAACTTGGTCAAACTTGGATAGCGTAGTCCACCATCCCATTTTAAAACCTCTATTGAAAGTAAACAGAACACTGAAAAAAGGGGGCTGGGGCGCAAAACTGCTGTTAACAGAGCTTGTGTGTCTCTGTGACTTTGAACCAATTGTGATGATGTTTTTGAAGAAGAGAGCGCATTGGAAGTCATGACAGGGAAACTGAGATCAGGCAATAAAGTTCTGAATACAACAAAAGAAGGTCTAGGAACCCTCTTTATAAATAGGAACTTTAAATAATAGGAACTTTTGTCTGACTTAAACCATGAGCAACATAATCTGTTTCACCTTTAATCATCCTGTTGTCACTGCAAGTTTAAACATTAAACAAAATTACTGTCTAAGAAATACAATGGCTATAATACAGATTTTTATGATCAACCTAGGTACTTCTTTAAAACTATTTTAAAGGAAAATCATTGCATGAATAATGGCATTGTAAAACCGGAGATGTAGCTCCAGAGTTTATTGTGCCTCAGCAATTTCCATTTTAAATATGTTTGTTAGCATGTAAAAAAAAAAGTTTCTTTTTCTGAAGTAAAATATTTAATATTTGAATCTTTAATCTGTGGACAGAGTTGCTGTCCTTAAAGATTTTGCAGACCAGATGCTGATGTCTGTAATACTTGCACAATACTTTTGCCTTTAATATTTTTTGCAGAGTGTTCTGAGCATCTCCTGGCAAGGGGTTCTTGGTGATACCCAAGAGGGAAGAGAGTGCAGATTCATAGAGTTCTAGGTAGTGTGGATTGCTTAGCCTGAATAGGCCCTACAGCATACCTGCATCTCGGTCAGGACCAGACCTTGCAATCTGTACCTCAGGTAATCCCTTGATGGGAGTGGTCATAAATGGCCGCATTGTATTCAGAATGAATGAGATCTTTAGATCTTCCCCACATACCCCGGGGGTTGATAAACTCATGAAAGTTTAAAAAAAAATAAATATACATATATGTAGGATCTTCTAGTTCCAAAAATGTGTCTGAAATCAGGAAATCATGACATGCATAGAATAAAACATACAATTACTGCCTTGGTATATTCCTGATAGATTGGTAAAACCAGTTAGCTGGCTCTGACTCTTGAAAATCTAACTGCTTCTATTTTTTCTTCAAAATGGCATGGTGGCTCAGGGGTAAGCTGCATATGTGTCTTGTTCTCTAGCTTCTCCGCCAAAGATGCTTTCCAAGAGATAGGTCTCTCTAACAGCATTAAATTCTGGTATTTACCCTACATGAGGTAGGACTAGGACCATAAACTGCAGGTTTCTTTATTTCCATGAGAGTTTGACAAATCTGAATTAGTCACTGCCCTCCCTTCACTATCAGTCTCTTATAGCCTCTTGCCTGAGTTGAACCTGACTGTGCCTGGCTGTGTTGAATCTGTCTTGGGGTGGGATTCCACAGATTAATTATTCTTAGGTTACAAGAATAATCTTAGATTAGAAGAATAATCTTTCAGATCACTGGTCATACTAGGTCTGTCCGTAATCTGTAGCAGGAAGACACCATGCTGCACTCTGATGCTCCCTGCCCCTTTCTCCATCAACCACCTGCTGACAACTGACTTCTCTGTACTTAGGGCAGGGATTTTCAAAATTCACTGTTATCTTGGGTTTAGATCTCAGCCTGGGAGTTACAGTTTCACTAACCCTGGCTGGAAGCAGGAATCTCATTGATAATCTATTCATTGTTTATTCAAAGACCCCTCAGGTATTTCCTTGGAAGGTTTGCTTTCATCATTGTTTTGTTTCTTGTTTTGCCTCATGCAGCACCATTCTTTCTGATGCAATTCCATGTAGATAGGATGCTTTTAAAAGAGATGGAGTGAGGAACAAATATCGTTCATGTAAAATAAGTCTTTGTTCTCTGGCGTTAGTAGCATTTTTAGTGTAGAATCCAGGAAGCCACTCTGAATTGTTGAATATATATATATATTTTTAAAGCAATCACAAAAACAGAGTTGAAATTACATGGAGTATCTCAGAATAATTGTTGCCAGCACTGATGTATCTACCTTAAGCCTTGTTTGTCATTCTACCAACAATGCCAGTCAGCAGCAGAAACCAAATGTGTGAGGATGATTGTGAGTAAATGTTTTCAATATTGTAACAAAACAGAGGCTGCCTGGCTGCCATTGACTTCATGGAGCTCCCTCTCTGGAGAACAAAGAATTAGCGTAGTAATGAATAATGGTTTTCCTCACTCCACCTGTATAACACATAGTCTGTCATCAGTTTTGTGGGAAGTTGAACTTTGTTCTTGTGATTTTGAATCAGTGCTTTCACTGTTTTAAATACAGTATTACCTAAAGAATTTCTGATTATTTTTTTATTGTTGTTTTTGCCTTCTGAACCAAGACAAAGTGATCTCTCATTCCTTGATAGCTCAGTCTAAGATCCTTCCAAAGCTCCTATCAAAGTAGTGCTGTGCTTGTGTTTTAATATAATCTTTTCCATGACCGTATTTTACTTCTGTTTTCAGGCTAAGAAAATAAAATTCAGGGGGAGACACTGTGGATACTGTGTAAAAATACCTGTAGATTCCTGTGTCGCCCAACAGAATCACTCCTGGGGTGTGGTTGTATTCATGCATCTTTGACTTATAGGTCAAAGTACTAGTGACTGTTTAGTGGTAAAAATAACTCTTAAATTATCCTTTTGAGGTCTCCAGTGAATTTACACAGCAAGACTCTTGCACAGTTTTTTTACATGTACAATGTGTATGCACTATTAAAACAATAAATGTTGGTGTGTTGCTCACGTTAAAAAAAGGCATTAATGCTCTGAAATTTCCACTCAAAGTGCCTCATTTGCAGCTGTTGCTGGGGATTGTGCTTATTTCATTCCCTTACAGCTGTAAAAATAGAGAACAGTTTTCTGAGGTCAATGGAGCGATGCTATGAATAAACCGATGTGAGCGAGAGATCTAGTTCATCATTAAAAACAAAAAAAGTCATTATCAGTTCTGTTACCAGATTGCCCTGTACCTGGAATGTAAAACTGAGAATCAGAAACAACAATATGTTATGGTTGTAATAAAATATTTCATTATTCTTCCCTCCTCACCATCTGCCGCCCCCTCTCCCCACAAAAAAAAAAAAGGAGGGGAAGGGAATCGCTGAAATGATGGACTAGAGCAGAGGGCAATGTCAGCAGCTTGTGTGTAAATGCCTGCATGTTTACACATTTGTTCCACTGTGGAAAGTAAACCATAAGAAACCATTTCAAAAGACCTGCTAAGCCTGGCACATATTTAATCAAAAGTTTTAGTTATTCCTCAGTGTCCCTGACTTACCTGATGTCGATGAGCAGATACCAAGGGTTCATCTGCTTTTGAGCTGTGGTTTTTTTGTATGTTTGTTTTTTAATTGCTCATGTTTTTCCACCTGCTGTCTGCAGTACACACATGTTGCGCACACATGCTCTTCTGAGAATTCCCAGAATTCTGATGAAGAGAAGGAGCTGCTACATCACCTGAAATGTGTCAAACGGATTGCTTTCAGATACCGTCACACAAAGCTGTACCAGTGCCACAGCTGGGAAGCTTTTTTACCATTTACAGAATATGGTTTGTAGATGTAAAAGTTGGCATACTCGATAATTCAAAAATCACAACTTGTCAAAAATTGTAAGTGCTTTAGTAACTTCCCTTTCATTATCGTCTCATTTATCAGACCTAAAACATTCAAAATTCTTCAAGGGTTACTTGGCTGCATATCTCCTTACAATTCTGGCTGTTTAAGTAGTTATAATCTGCTAAGTGAGCTATCATAGTATCTGGATAAGTAATTTTGACAGTCATAATGTACTAATCATGTAACAACACTGGGGGGATGACGAGGGTTGTTGCTGGTTTTTTGCCAGTTGAGGCTGCCTATTTTTCATTAACCACGAAACTGATGTTAATGCATTTTGGACTATTTGAAGAACTTCACCCAGGTGAGATTTACCTGCCTGAGAGCGCCACATTTCTTCTGGTCCACAGGACAGCGCCGTGCCCAGAGCGCCATGAAGCAGCCAGGAAAACAAGTGGGTATGCGAGTGGGCAATTTTCGGTCCTCAATCCAGGTTGTTCCCAGGTGTTGTCTAGGCTTTGTGGAGGTGGCCCCATCACCTGATTGTGTGCATTTCTGTCCTACAGACAAAAGCCTTGGCACAAGCATGGCTGCTTCCCTGTATTATTTCATTTCTAGGTGTTGCCTTTCTTTGCTGTGGGGTATGAGGTGCTGTTGCAGTGGGTGTTTTACCCTGATCTCCCTGTCTGTTCGTGGTGGTAGAAGGACCTTGGAAAGGCTGCTGAAGGACAGAGGTCACTGGGTGGGTGAGACCAGGGATGGATTTCCCACACGAAGAGCAGGTTAACTTGTGAGAAACTGGTTAAAGTGCATATCTTGCAAAAAATGCCTGAGTTGCAAACAGAGCTATGTAGTAAGGGAAGAGTAGCTGAGTTCTTAAAGAAGTGTATCGTTTGTCTCTCTGTGTTTCATTATTTTGCTATGTGTTCAGTTTGCAAACAAATTGTAAGTTTTTCTAACTGTTACACCTATAAGCTCAGCCCAGTCTTACAGAGACAAAACGTTTTATCTAAAGATTTATTGGGAATAAAGATTCCTTGGGTTCTCACTGACAACTCTTCGATCCCTCTGTCTTCAAACTGTGCCCTTAAAAATACTTGTAGAATCATGTTATTTTGCTCAAATACGATTATGACAGATGGCCTGGTCTTTAGGCTGTGTAACCACCTGCAGTTTCCAATGAAGTCCAGAGGATCAGCATTTACTCAATATATCTGGAAATGAGGCTTTTAGTAAACAAGTCTGTTAATTATAAGCAAGAAGAAGCATGATCCAGTTCACTCAGTTTTAGTTATGTGCTGCAGGGCTAATAGGAGAAGAAACTGTAAACAGTTATTTGTGTCATAGGAGCAAGCAGGTATGACTTTTGAGTAAAGAAAACAAACCAGTACAAATAACTGCCATTATTGGTCATTTCTAGAAGACAACTTTGCACTGTATTCACGGAGAGAAAATACCGGTTTTTAAATGAAATCAGAATGTTCCAAAATATATAGGCATTTTCGTGGCAAAGCTAACAGAGAAGCTGTTTCCAGCAAATGCCCTGACAAGCAGTTAGTCAGTTCCTTGTTCCAGAAAACCATTTGTCACCCAAAAATTCAAGTCTGTAAATGTCTGTTCTAAAGCCTCTGCCGACACAGCGTTTGCTTCCCAGGGCTAGAGCCAAGCATTCACAAAGTAGTACTGCCACAGCCAGTCAAATTCTGTTTGTCCAGTCGTGATGGTGTAAATGCAAATACTGCTAAATAGCGTCTAGTGTTAACCACAAAAATGGCTTTGAATTAACTTTACATCTTGATAAAACACTTTGTTTGTGTTTCCTACCAGGTATATTCAAATTCATATTATAATTTACTTCAGAAACTGCAAATATAATTTGTTTCTTTATATTGTTGAGGAGCAGTTAAATGGAAATGATATAGATATTTATTTGCACTTTCTAAATGGCTGAAATGATTTATTATCGTGCAATTTTCATGGCGTTACATTTTTATTGCTTTACATTGCACATGTTGGGTTTTAATAGTTGCATCCTTCATTCCATTAATTTCAAATTAAACATTAAATTGCAATGAAAGTTCAGTCATAGCTCCTAAAGCATAAAAAATAAGCTTTGGTCTTCACTGTCTAGAATGAAAGTGGGGATGGAATACAGACTTAAGTAGAAAAATAATCTGTTCTCTCAGCAAGATCTGCAATCTTATACATAACAGCATCTGGTAACTGAGAGATGTGTGTTCATTTCTGTACTACAAGGTTTAGTTTTACTGTGCTTCAGTCAACCAAGGATAATTTAGCCTTTGGCAATTATGGATTTTACTAGTACTCAGCAAGGGATTGCCTTTTGCCACTGGAATCAATGTAAGTTTTGTATCTAATCATTAAGACTCAGGTTGTATTTTTTACTTCAACTCTATTTTCAGGTAGTCTTTTTTTTTTAAATGTGGTCTCTCACTTGCTCAAAAACCAGATACAGAAATGTCCTTGGGAGTTCACATTATAAAACATTTAAAAGGTCGGCTCTGCAAAGACTTGTGTCTATAATTAAATTCATACCTCTCAAAACTCCCACAGAAGTCTTAACTCTTAGAGATGCAAAATATGCCAAAAGAAACAAAGATTTTAAGTAATTTAAAGGAATAGATAATAAATCCAGGAATATTTCGATGTGGAGATGAAACTTGACATATGTGTCCACAGCGTGGTTTGCTCCATGTTGAAAGCAATTAGAATCTTTCCATTGAATTCAGTCCAGTTTTAGTCATTCCCGTGTGCACGGGCCTCAGGACTTCAGTTTTCTATGAACAGCAAGTGAATTATTCAGGTGCTGATCTGAGGCAGAAGGTGAGCGAACGACCCGTGTTACATCCTCAGATACTGAAATGTTTACAAGATCATGTGTGTTTTGAGGACAAGAAATCTAGTGATTAGAAATTCCTAGAAAGTCCAAATTCTTAGAAAGTAGGAATTAAATCCAGGGATGAAATCCCAGACCCGTTCTGTGACAGAATGCTGGGCTAGCATTCCCAGTCTCTTACATTACTATAAAGAAGCAAGGAAGCGTAATTTTTCTAAAAGTTTTTTTTTTTTTTAAAAAGGCACAAAATGCAGCTGGCTATGATGTCACGGCCAGCTCTCAGACTAACATAGCCAGAAATGGGCAGCAGAGAGGGAGCAGAAATCAAAGAGAAAGAGCAAAGTCATTAAATATTTATAACGGAGCTGGTAAAAATATGATTTATCAGAAATACATTTTTACTGAAGTAGAAGTATTTTGTGAATGTTTTGATAGTTCTGCCATTTCTGCAGTGCTTGATGGGGTTTTGGAGAGGACTGAATTGAAAATCTGACCTTTCTCTGAAAACAGCTATTTTGATGCAGCTCGGTTTCGTGAAAAGTTTCAAATCATTTTTAATTTCACATTGGGAAAAAGGCTAACAACATCTTCAAAGCTGCTGAACAATATGATTTATGCCCTCTGTATAGCTCCTGATGAAGAGAAAAGATGAGGGCAACAAATAGGGTAACATCTAAGAGATATAGCAAATAAGTAGGATTTTTCAGTACGTTAGATGATAAAGAAGCACAAAATCCAGCATGTTGAGCTTATTGTGGCTTTGAATATACTGTTTAAAAAATGAACCTCCTTGCATTACTGAATAATTAACGTGCATAAGATAGCCCACTGTAAAATCTTAAGAGGGACAGAGCCCCTGTTTTTTTACTATGGAGTTCTTAATGGTTGTCCTGTATCTTTAGATTCAATGCGGATGCAGTTTGTACATCCAGTATAGTTATTTTCGTATCAGTGAGCGTATAAAAACTTAATCTAAGTTTCTATATAGGAAGAATTACTTTATACTACTACTAATCATGCCATTATATGAAAGAGTAAAGTTTGCAATCAGCCTGAGATTTACTGGTGCACAATACCCCCTACCATTATAAATACTATGCCAAGGGTCTGTGCTTCTGAAATGGCTGGAGCCCCATCTGAATCACTGAATATATCAGGACCTGTTGTGGCTGACACTCCTGCATTAAAAAGCAAGGATCTTACCAAATTCTGAGTAGGTTAAGTTATTGTCTCAGAAAAATCTGAGATTTTGTGCTGCTATTAGCAGAATCAAAAGCTGGAAATAAGGAACAAAATATCAAGTAGCTGTTGCTCAAGGGCAGCTCTGGAAGTAGTGGGGTAGTCAGCTCACACAGCTGAGGCTCTCGCACCTCCACTGTGTTAAATATTAAGCATGAGCAGGCTAGGGCAGTCCTACACAAAGCTGTGGTGGGGAGTCTCTCTTGGATTTCTATGCCTAAAAACCAGGCTTTCTCATGAACTGCCTGTGAGTGACAATTCACTACAAACCTTTTCTGCATAAAGATGCAGCTATTTACTGGCTGAACTATGGTCAGTGGCTGGAGCCATTTGATGACTTATTGGTGATGGTGGGGGGAGCAACCGTATGCTTAAGAACAGCACAGTATAAAATGGCACCGATACTTACCTTTATAAAGGCATGGTAGGAAATAAACTATATAGGAAAAAAAGAGGAGGTGAATATATTCTTTTAGAAATAATGATAGCAGTTCTAAGTGTCCACACAAATTAGAGTGCAAATGATCTTCTAGTGAGGGATCTGCATTTACCTTTTCTTTTGATGAATTTACTGTATCTTCAGTGTGATTTCCATGCTGATAAAAGGCCAGATGCTGTAATTTTGGCTATGTTGTTTTTCATTTGTGATGATGCTTTGTAGTAGAAGCATTTGTGTCCAAAGTAACTTGTCATGTCTAGAGATCCAGTCCAAATTATGACTTTACACTTGGAGCTGAATATTTCAGATTATTTAAAGACAGACAAGTGGAAGTAAAAACAAATGAAAAAAAGCCATGATCGGGAGGAACCATATGGTACTCTTGTAACAATTAAACTCAGTGCTCTACTTTACTGCATGTCTGCAGGATGCACAGATTAAACCCTTGTGCCCAGGCTCCATGCCAAGATTGAATTAATGTTCCTAAGCTTTTTATTTAATCTGCTTCTGTAAGAAGAGGCCGTAGCAGAGTAAATAGCTGAGTGAAAACTTGGGGATGCGTAAGCACTTTACCCCTTTCCTAACCTCTCACTCACTGTGTTCTCTCTCACTTATGTTTTTATGGGTATAAGGTGAAACAGTCCTGAGATACCTAATGTGTCTCTGAGATATTTTACTGTCCATGTTAATAAGGTTTTAGGAGCCAGTGAAAAGATCCAAACTGCATAATTTCCCCTCTTATCTCACTTCATAGGCTGCCAATGCTGCGAAAATTCCGCAATTATCCAAAGGTATTTTGCATTGCACCTCTCTAATGCTTATTTTTGCAAACCTGACATGTCTGCATACACACTTTGGAGAAAATTCCCATAAAAATTCACTTTCTCTGTCCTCAATTTAAAAAAAAATGTAAAAATCACAGGAGGATCTTGCAGTCCTTTCTTATGTCTTATGTGCACATCCAGAGTGCTCTCCCTCCAGGCTTTCTAGCCACGAGACAGCCAGGAGTCGGCACCTGTTCATGAAGTACAGCACCATGCCAATGTGACTACTTGGTTTCTAGCTTAGAGCTGCTGGCGTCCAACTGTCTGCAGACTCCCATTTGCACATAGCCTCAAGTGACCACCCATTGCTGTTGGGTGATTCTGTAATACTTTTAAATGGCATTTTGTCATCATCGACCTGATCTTTCAAATTACAAATCTGAGAAAAAAAGAGGGTGAATAGCTATCTCAAAATATTGGCATGCTGGAAGAAGGACACAGGTCTATTGAAAACAACCAGTAGGCAATTCTTTATTTCTGCCTCGCTTTTCTGTAGAGCCCAATAGTCATTTCTGTTTTGGTCTACATATTTGGAATTATTTTATGGTTATTATTTTTGCGGGACAGCCCTAGCTCCTAGTACTTGCCCCTCCTTTGATTTGTGTGGTCAAGTCCACTGTTTGTGTTATGTCCTAGCCAGTCCAAAGTTCCTGGTGTAGTTCTCAAGTTAAAGCTGACTGATGCCTTTGAGTAAAAAGAAGCAGAAGAATTAATTGATCATTCACCGTGTGCTTTGAATTAGCCAACTATACCCCAAAACAATACATTTTAAATTATTCAGAGGGATAATTTTAATAAATGCAACATTTTCCAAGCTTCTTTATCTCAGAAATTGTCTGCATTGATATAGGACCCCAGGGAAAGTGGTTTAATTAAAAAGCAAGTTTTTCTGTCAGTCTGCTGAGTCCTCAATAGACTAAACAGCTGCTGATTTTCTAATCTGAGTCTGACATGGTGCTGTTCATTTTCTTATCTATCTCTGTGTATCTCACAAGGGAGCCAAATCTAGCAGGTCATGTTGGTGCACCTATCCTGCTGCAGAAAATATTTGTGTTAGGTTTGCTTACCAGACTGTACGAATTCTGTAAGCAGTACATATTTGCTAGCCAACATTCCTAATCCTAGGTCTTTATTTAATTTGAAATTCTAGTCACATTATACATCATTAGCTACTTTTATGTATTTTATTAGCATTTGTCCTTCAACAGCTCAGCAATACTTAGTGGCTAGAATTTATTGCAAGCATTGTAATAACCTTTTTAATCTTAGATGCAGAGACCTCTGGGTCTATCTTATAAAAAAAGGTTCACTTTTCTCAAAGGATATACGCAGTAAAATGGGTCAGTGCCTCACTAGGCAAGTTATCTCCTATTTTTCTCAGTGTAGACCTCACTAATCTGGAGGTGAAATAGCTTCATGATCCATCCTTCAGACACAGATGTGGAATTAGGGCAGTGGTAGCATCTGGGCTTCTGTGTTTACTGAAAGATGACTGTCTGAAGCAAAGTGATGCTTCATTTGCTGCGGCAGCAAGAAATCTGCAATTGCTGATTGCAAATGTTGCAGCCTCAAGTGAACGCTAATCAAATAATGCAGGTAGTGTGTGTGAAGATGACGACCCATGCATGTGTTTATGATTGTTATTGACACATGTGAACAAGTAGATCAGAAAATGACCCAATTGGGAATGAGTAATTATGCTCCACTTTAGCTCCTGGAGGATAAAGTTCCTTTTATTAACATGCTTTTTTGCAGGTTTAACTGCGCAGTTGCAGGATTATTTTTCAACTAGTTCATTATAATGTGGTATTCTAAAAAATGGCAAGGCAAATATTTCTCAGTAATGATCACGTAACTGCTAAAGAGACTGTGCTAAGCCTTATAGCATTCTAACTAAATGGGACAGCTGTTTCTATGTGTTGAGTGTGTGTTTGTGTGATACTCAGGTGCACTGCTGAATCCACAGGATACTTGCAAACATGAAATATGAGGTTAACAAAAGCCTTCTATTGTTGCAGGTGGGCATGGAGCTCCATATATTGATTATAATAGTATACTTTTTTGGTACTGTTCTTAAAATCATAACTTCTTGCTTTCTTTCTCTCTTGAATCTTGCAGATTTCAGAAAGCAGAAAAGATTAAGAAATGTTTGAGGTTATTTACACAATAGAATGTTAATTTGATATGCGTTTGATTGATGGGAGGAACGAATGACAGTATTTTATATTTCTATGCTTTTAGAATAGAAGGTGTTTGAGAACTGTATGAGCATTAGTTAATTAAGCACATCTTTATGTGCACAAACCTTTATCTCCTTGTTACATGTTTTTCTGATCCACCTCAATGTTTATTGCAGTCTTCAAATAAACATGTATCAATTCTCCATCACTGAAGCTGGAGTGCAAGGATCTCTTGTGTGGATCTGAGTGCACAATGTGATGCGTTATGCATCTAAGCAGTGGTGGTCTAATTTCCAACAGAGCAACGTGGTCATATATCTCACTATAATCAGAGCGTGTCCATAAAAATTACACTTTTTAAACAAGCTTATTTAAACAAAATTGTAGAGTAGGTTTTTCAGATGCTTTGTTGCTGAGTGCCTTCATGACCTAAGTGACTTCCCTGGGAAACTTATTGTGGAGCAGGAAGAAACCCAGATATGACTGCTGCTTATATGCTACCCACAGAACTATCTTTTTATCCTGAGCAATTGGTGTGAACTTATGGCAACAATGAATCACTTGAAGTGCAAGTGCAGTTTCCTCCACTTTCCAATTTCAAATCCATAGGAACAGCATAGGAGGGGTAGCAGTGGATTTATGCTCTTGCTTTGCAGAGCTTGTTGCCCATAAAATTAGATATGAGGAAATAATAATTTTTGTATTTTATTAAGATATGAACACCTCCCTCTGTTTATGATTTCAGTATTGCTTCCTGGACTTTAGTATTTCGGTATGAGTTTAATAGCATTGACTTCAATGAGCTGGAAAAGCATATACAGTAGTTACTGCCTTATTTTTTTTTCTATCCTTAAAGATATTTTACACCTCTAATTATTATTTTGCCTCCTTTTCCCAAACAACTATCCTTTCCTCCCTCAAAATGTAACCTTCTATGTTCTGTAATTATTTAAACAGTAGCTACAGCTTATGATAGAAAAACTTGTCCAAGCAGTAAACCTTCCCCGTGGCACAGAGACACTCAAAAGGTTGGCAGCTCCACACTATTTGCAGGATTCCAGCAGAGAAACTTGTGTACAGTTGTTATCCTGGAAGGCTGGATTAAAAAAACAAAGAGAAACAGCAACCCCTAAACAAACTTACTGAAAAACCCAACATCGACTGCACGTAGTGGTTCCATGCTGCATTTCTGAGAAAACAGACATCAAGTTGAATACTAGTCCTAACTGCACTGCTTATTTGCAGATTTCCATTCGACTGCCAACAGTGATCTCTGGTGATCAATGTTCGAAGAACAGCGTGCTTGTGTTTGGATGTCCATCTGTATGTGGAGAATAGCACATGTAAAGCGTTGAAGATTCAAATCTGATTCAGACTAAGAGTACTTCAATATCGCCAACAAGAGCAGCTTAAAACCTTTAGTTATAGCAAGAGGAAAGTCATGTCCACAAGCAAATTTATACATCTTATAAAGTTCTTGGAAGCCTAGTTGTGCCATGTAATATATGAAGAAAATTCATTACTGATGGTTGTCAAATACCTCTGTTATGACATGATGGATCCATGTAGCTGAATCAAGTTCTTGAACAACACACATAAGGAAAAAACAGTGTTATTGTCATTCATATGCAAGTCTTCGGAGGTCACAGTGACACCTTGGTCATGGCGTTCCTGTTTCTGTTCTTTGAATTGAAGCTCCAGATGCATCTCTCCTGAGCAGAGTATTTCTCTCTTCTAAGGTGTGAGTGGATTTGTGTGTGATCACGCGGCTTTGACTCTTAGGCACTTCGGGCTCTTTCAGGGACACTGAGCTTACCTCAGGAAGTATAAAACCACAACCTTTATTCTAAATAAATGATCAGCTATATTGATTTGTGCATCTGAGAAAAAACACACATAGAAATATAATAAAAGGCTAGAGAGTAATAAAATCACAGAACAGGATATGCATATAAATGAGTAATTTTGTCAGCAGTAAACTAGTGAAGCCTGGTCTCCTACAGGTTTGAGCTTCATGTTTGATTTACTGGTACCAAAAAGGTGTGAGATAGAACTGAAGCTTTTCTTCTTGTTGAGCTTTTACAAGGTCTTTGTGTGGACTGTTTGCTATCTAGTGAGATGTGACCTCTTTGTCACCCCTACACTATTTCTGTAGCATCTCTGTATTGTGCAGCTGCATAATTTCATAGCACTTGTGGGAAACAACTCATCTTTTTAAAACGTAGTTGAAATTAGCAAAGGGTTTGGGAGTTAATGGCAGGAACAAATATATGTGCATAAAGTCACGCACATAGACGTGTCCTGAACACAGTTGTGTAAACTCTGCTCCATAAGCAATCATAAGGCCAATGGAGAGGATAGAACATGCAGTGAACTCTGGTTGTAGTTAATCATAGAATAGTTTAGGTTGGAAAACACCTCTGAGATCTTCAAGTCCAACCTTTAACCTAACACTGCCAAATCCCACTAAACCACATCCCTAGGTCCACATCTACACATCTTTTAAATCCCTCCAGGGATGGTGACTCAACCACTTCCCTGGGCAGCCTGTTCCAGTGCTTGACAACCCTTTCGGCGAAGAAATTTTTCCTAATATCCAATTTAAACCTCCCCGGTGCAACCTCGTTGCCCTTCTCTGGACACACTCCAGCACCTCAGTGTCCTTCTTGTAGTGAGGGGCCCAAAACTGAACACAGTATTCGAGGTGCGGCCGCACCAGTGCCGAGTACAGGGGCACGATCACTTCCCTGCTCCTGCTGGCCACACTATTTCTGATACAGGCCAGGATGCCATTGGCCTTCCTGGCCGCCTGGGCACACTGCCGGCTCATGTTCAGCCGGCTGTCGACCAGCACCCCCAGGTCCTTTTCCGCCAGGCAGCTTTCCAGCCACTCTTCCCCAAGCCTGTAGCGCTGCATGGGGTTGTTGTGGCCAAAGTGCAGGACCCGGCACTTGGCCTTGTTGAAGCTCATACAACCAAATGAAACAACATTTAGTGATTGCTGATTCACATACAACTGTTGCCTGTTATTAACTATTAATGAAAATGATCAAATGTCAGAGATCCCAGCTTTTCACTTGAAGTCTTCTGTATTCTTGGTGTAATGAAAGCTGAAGAAAAAGCAAAGGTAGCTGCAAAATAAGCATGCAATTTTTTTAATAACTTCTGAAATTGAGTTCAAGTGAATAATTTTGTGTAGTTATTAAAGAAGTAACATTGGGGATTTTTATTTCTACTGAAAGAAGCGTGAGTTTTGTTTTTCATATAAAAGGTAGTAATTTGTAATACAATTTTTTTGATTAAGGCTTATAATTGCTAAATCTTGCATGTAAATGGTGCTGAATATGAAACATTGTCTTTAGCAATTTCTAAACAGCGGAAAGATTTGTTGGTTACGTTTCAGAAATTATAAACTGTCAATAGCTTTTTTCAGGCTGTTATAATTTTACAGAGGACATTATATGATTATTATCCCTGAGGTAGTAACGTATGGATCTCTACCAGAGCTCTCAAAATAACGTAGGCTTCAAAATTAATAGGTGCTTATGGCTAATGCTAGTCTGAACGATTTGAAGAGAAAACATAATGTCCAGAATTTAATTAAAACATGTATTAAAATGAAGCGACTCAGTAAAGTTCAGCTCTGCAACCAGAAGATTTTATATGAAGCAACTGGAATCCCTCAGGATGTACATCCTGGCCCTGGGAGAAGAGGTATTTTCCCTCTACCCTGGACGCAACTGCTGTAGGATTTCATGGATGCGCTTCTACCTTTGTGTGGTATCACCAACTTACCCCTATTTTACCAGCTCACTGCCACCACCATTTTTATGATTGCTAAATCCTATATGCACCTCTTCCCAAACCCATTCAAATGAAATGAAGAACAAAGCTCAATATTTTGCTGTGTTGTCTGCTGTGAGGACAACAGTGTCCCAATTTGCACTCTGATTATTTCAACCTTACAAAGGAGAAAGAAGGTGGGTGGTGCCGAGGTCCTGAACATGGTTGTTCTGAAACTTAAATGGTGAGCCTAGATAAGAGAGAGACCCCCTCTCTTTTCCTCAAGTGAGTTACATAGCAGTAGGTATCTGAGACGTCAATAAATAATATAAGCTTGGAACAATTCCTATTGGCATCATGTAGGTCTGGGGTTAGCTCAGCTGGATTTAAATAAAGCCCTGTAGCTCCGTTTCATAATGAAAAACAGTATCTGTTATATTTTAAAGACGCTGTTTGTAATGCCTTGTAGTAGTAGTTCTATAGATCTGTAAATGTGTCTCGCAGTGTAAAGGTGGACCTTATTTAATCTTCTGCTTTGTTACAACTCTGTTATCGTTTCCATTTCCGATGTAGTCATTAAGGCACCGTTTTAGAATCATTATGATTACTATACATTTTCATTTTTCAACAGTGTTAACTCATTTCTTCAGAAACAGTAGTAGAATCCTTCTGAAAAAATTCTTACCTAGTTTTTAAAAACATACACAGTTGTTTTCATATAAGTAGGTTGCTGTAGCCAGAATCTGGAAGTGTATGTGGGGTTTTTGCAGTGTGTTTACAAATATCTTCCCATATCCATGCAGCTGTCATTATTTTATCTTTGGCAAATGGGGATGTAAAAGACAAAATTAGAGTTATATATAAAGCTGGAGTATCTAGCATAGGAGCAGAATATAGATTTCTAAAATAGTTGCTGAGAACTAATTAGAACATGTGCTGCTTCTATGATTGCTTTGCATCAGGCCTCTGCGTTTGGGGAGGAAGAAATGATAAATGTTTAGATTAGGGTTGAGAGAACTTTTTTCCTGCCCTGAGCTATTTCTGTTTTTTAAGAACAGTAGGCTTGGATGTTTGCAAATGCTGTATTGTTTACAGTCAAACAGTGGATCAATAAAATAATAAACACAAAACACTGACATTATGATTTCTGTTGATGGATTGTGCATCTGAGGAAAACTTTGTTATTAAGAAACTATGAAGGCCACTGTTATAGAACACAACAAATAGTATTTTTCCATTAGACATCCCCCATTTAAACTGTTATTTTCATTTTCAATTAAAATAAAACTGAAATCCACAACATCATTTTAGATGAATGTTTCATTTTGAAGTTGCAGGGAAATTAGGATAATTTTTTCTCAAAAGTATGTGTGACAGCTTTGAGATACAAACTCAGTGATCAGCGCCCACGATCAAAGCTGAACAAACTGCTTCACTTCAGCCTTCTCTTAATCTTATGCTTTGTTTCCTATGCAGCAGTTCATAAACATTGTGGAGCCTGCTTTTATGGATATGCAAAGTGTCAGTCTTTTCCAGAGTCTGATTCTCAGGGTAAAATCCATTCCTTCTTCTATAGCCCAAATATTTGGGCTCATTGAGGGTGAGCAAAGGAGAAAAGAGCACAATCTTTTGTCTGTCTTGGGAAACCACACTGCCCTTTCATGCCACTTGAGTGAGGGGTTGGAGCAAGTGAATGTCCAAGCAAATACTTAATGTATTTTCCCAGTGCCTCATAATTACTACAACAACTGTGTGCTGATCCTGTAAAGACATTCATAGGATTGATTACAATTGTTAAGTGTGGGATTCATCTGCCTAAATGTCAATGCATATAGCTGAGCTCAGCTTCAGCTCCCATTATAATAAAGGTAAGCCTATGTGGTGGTAGTTGAGGGAATATCCTAAAAAGCCTGTATTTATACTCTAAGTGTACCTAATCCCCCCCCATTTTTTCTTTCTCACACATAATAGGAATTATGAACTCCAGCACTTTTATAAAGTCACTGTCTACTCTCTTCTCTAAAAATAAACAATATATTCTAACAGAAAAAGAGAGGATCCAGGCTTGAGTTAGAGGTCTTAGATTCAGAGTTAATTTAGAATTTGGCAGTTGACTCGGATATGATTGGCAAGGAGATTTCCAAAAGGCTGCAACTGTAAATTGGAAATAAATGGAAAAGGATTATGTGAGTGGGAGACAGCTTTGTATCTATAATGCATGTTCTGAGACTGACTTGCTCATAAAAGAGCATGTGTTTAATGTGTCATAAAAATATTTAAGCCACATTGGTCTTTGTATAAATATTTTTAAAGTTGTATTCTGGAGTGGCTAAAAATGAATTCAGCATGCATATCCTTGCCATCAGTGTGAAGGATAAAAAAAAGGATCACCAGAAACTGGGTTTTTTTTCCCCTTCCAGACTCACATTCTCATAAGATTTTTTATGTTGTCTTTTGTGTCCAAATCAATTTTTTTAGTCCTTGCTATATCATCTGTTTTGTTATATAGCATTCCTCTGAGAGAAGCTATGGATCTATTATATTAGAGGCAGTTTGGAGGCGAAGTGAGTTGCTGCCAAGAAGGCATTCATGTATGAGTGTGTGAATGTGGGTGGGTGCCTGAGATGTCCAAAAGGGACACTTGTCTGTGTTCCTTCAACTACTTCTATTCCAAAGATGATGTATGTCTGTAAATAAAGCAAGATATATTTTGAATGTGCCCATGTTCTGCATCGTTAGTTTTTCCACTGCTGGGAAACTAAACTGCAAGAATCTGAACATCTGCTACCACCTGGCAGCTCAAGTGGCTCAAGAAAGGAGTGACAGCAGTTAGAAAAGACCACCTCTAAAATATTATCTATTTTTCTTTCTGCTATTTTCTTTAACTAAATACAGCCTTCTTAATTTAGCTCAAAAATAAATTAGCTCAATGTTGATGTTAGTACCCTATCCAGGGAATAGTCTCTAGGGCTTTAAGAAACCGTTTAGTAATGACAGAGGAAGAGGGAAGTACGTGACCAGAGCTGCACTCACCGCATCACGCTGTATGAGCACGTGGCTCCAAATATCCAAGGGTGTATCCATAATACACCCTTTTGGATGTATTATGAACTGATGCCTGAGACTGTACTTCCCCCATCTATAACAGCACGTGAAATACAAATCAGTGCTAACTTCTCCAGTGTTGCTCAAGTGCATAAGACTTAGACCTCCCTGGTTATGATTGTTTTATTCTATTCCTCACAGGTGAAATCTGTGCTTTTAAAATCCATGGACAAGAAATGCCCTTCGAAGCTGTTGTGCTAAACAAGACATCTGGAGAAGGTCGTCTTCGAGCAAAAAGTCCTATTGACTGTGAACTGCAGAAGGAATACACATTCATCATCCAGGCCTACGACTGTGGATCAGGCCCAGGTGGAACAAACTGGAAGAAATCTCACAAGTGGGTGAAAATGAGGAGAATTTTTTTTTTGCTTTGGCATACATTTGTTCTACAGTATAGATCGTATCGAAGGGCTCCTTTTTATATTGTAGTCAGGTAGAAAGTAAATAAAATTAAGATGAACCATTGTTGTAATAGTCCATCCACTTTTTATTCCTTTTTCCTTTTAGAAAATATTTTTCTTTTTTGCCTCCTGCAGTTTGACCCATTCTGCAGTGGTTCCAGTTGAAGCTTTTAACAGGATCCCTGTTCAAGTGGAGAAATGCATCTCAGTTTTGGTTTATTTTTCCATTCTTGCTTTCATGTTAAAGACATTGACTAAACAGATCACCCGGGACATGAAAGCTAGCTTTTAATTGATACTTACAAATTTCAAGTAGGTTTTGTCTCTGTTCATTTCATTTCAAACGGTAAGAAATAAGAAATAGCCCTCTTTTTTTAGTATGTGCATGTTTATAAGCTACAGCAGTGTTGCCTTTGCACAGTTTGTTTCCGACCTCAGCTTTTGGACAGCAAGTCTCAGAGGAATTAAAATCCTCTGGAAGAGAGAGGTATTGAAGGTTAGCAGGTGGTACTTTTTATTGTGGAGGCAGTTCCCTGCATAAGCTTAAGTGGCACAGTGCCTTTTTTTCCCTTCAATTCATGAAACCAAGCTCCAGAGCATTTGTCATTAAAGATGAATTTAACTCATGTGTAGATGTGTAACTGCTGTACAAATTGTTTGTTTTGCTGAGAGCTATTTAAATAAATGATTAATAGTAATCATTCTTCCTTTTGCTCATCCAGGACACATGACAATTAAAAATTTAATTAGCTCTATAATGCACGCTGAACTTTTTCAGGATATTTAAAAAGAATACACATTTAGAAGGAAACCTGCAATAACAAATAACCATCAAGTCACAGAAACAGTTTTTGCTTCATATTGTTACATTTTATGATGGTTTTCCCTCACATGTGAGTAACAAGTTCCACCTGTGGAAAATTTTGGTCTAATCCTGACCAAATGAAATCTGACCCATCGGGACCAGACTTTGTTACACTTCCTCACAGTGGCTGTGTAGTAAACCACAGGCTAAGCTAGGCTGTCTGGGGTCCCAACCTTTACTACTGGCTCTGCCATTGATCTAGAAAGACCCTTCACTTTTCTGTCCCTCTGTTACCTTGCCTATCAAACCAGATCGCAAATTCTTTCGAAGGAAGGCCTTTAGAGTTTGCTCGTTAAGTACTAAAGGCCTGTTATTTTTGACCCTCAAAAAAGATGTACAGTGTTGTAACTAATTAAAGGATTAGATAATTACAATCAGCAGAAGGTGAGAGCCTTTTTTAATATCGAAGAATGTTCCTAAGCTGACCATTTTTAGGTAGTGAAAATGTAACACTACTGTAATTCTCTTCCTCTTTTTTTTCTTACTAACCCATTTTACACTGGAATGATAGCATTGACTTTCTGTTGGGGTCTGTTTTAACAGGCAGACTGATTTTAATAGGGAGCACTGTGAAGCCCTCTCCCTACAAGCTGTGGCAATAGGTTTTTACCTAGTGCCACATTAAGATATTAAATTGGGCAAATTAAACATAGAAATTCAATATCTCATTTTAGCAGATGTTTACGTATTTTCTAGATCTGTTTTGTTAGTCTTTTCAAGTGTTTTGAAAACAGTTAGTGATGTGTCATGATAAATTATTTTTTCTCTTTGATGTTTTTCTTTACCTATTTTAGGGCGGTGGTCCATATCCAGGTAAAGGATGTCAATGAGTTTTCACCAGCTTTCAAGGAGAGTGTGTATAAGACCACCGTGACAGAGGGAAAGATCTATGACAGCATACTGCAGGTAGAAGCCATAGACGAGGACTGTTCCCCACAGTATAGCCAGATCTGCAATTATGAAATTGTCACAACTGATGTTCCTTTTGCCATTGACAGAAATGGTGAGTATGGAGAAGGAGCAGTTGTAAGTTCTGGGACAGAGAGCAGTAATTTCTGTAGATGGTGTAATTACTTATTGATACTAGCTGGTAACCTGGCTTGAGTTTTAACTCAAGAGAGTAATCCTGTTCTCATCTCTGAGAATGAAGGAACCGTTACATTAGGAAATTCCATCCCTTTTATGTAAGATTTGGTCAGAAAGTGCCACAGTAATTTACTGTGGAAATTAAAACCCCAGTTTTAGATGAGCAATATGTTTCTCTGTCACTCAGTTCATAATTGTCTCAGATCTAGTTTCCCATCCAAGCGATGGCATTTCCTAATGAAGCATGTAGCCCTACCTAATAGGGTTTATTCACTGGTTTATAGCTAGTCCCATTCTTCTGAACTTTCTGGAGCAGAGTCTAAATGTAGAATCAACAATATTCTGGATATGTTTATGGACGGTTGAAACTTTCAGGGTGTGGGTCCAGAGATCTACCCATTTGAGGTGCTTCCTGAAGCAGATCCATTATTCTGCAGTATGGAAGAAAATATGCTTTGGAGAAGTAGTATCATTTTTTATGGTTTTTGATTTTAGTTGTTTTTCTAACATATATAATATTATAGGAAAAATAATAAACCATATTAAGTTTTCCACATGCAGCAATTTTTGGCCTTGGCGGCCCTGTCTGTCGGCTTCCTGCTTTTCCCAGTCAAATTCTCACCAGGGAGAAGTACAAAACTTGACACTAAGTTTGGGAGAGGTGGCTGGGCTGCATTAAAAATGTGTTGAAGATTCTCCCTCCCATTCTCTGCTTGCTTCAGACAATACAAAATAGTAGCTCTGTCTTTCGAGTACTTCAGCAGTCCCATATTGGATTGACTTTGTAGATAAGAGTCCTTGTTATTGATATTCACATGTGCACACTTGTGCAGAAGTTCAAAATGGAAATGCCTGTGCTCACAGAACTTGTTTCCCCAGCACAAGCACCCTGTGTGCATGCCCAGCAGTGCTCCGATTTATCTTTCCTAACAGAAGCATTTAATCCATGTTGTATGTAGGAGGAGAATACTTTTTGTAAGTTAAATCTGATTTTTGGCCAAACTGGAAATTGAAAGCATGCATGGAGCTACTGTTTTCTCTAAGCAGTCATTTTCATGTTGAGATGTTTTATAAAAACCCTTTCCCCTATTAAAAAATTATTTATCTTCATTTCTGCAGTTGTTGCACAATGCACAGCTGAGCATCAAAAGATAATTACCTGTTAGCATCAATAAATTGTAAATGACATTGGGGAAAAAAAAGCCATCTTGTTATAATACATTGGGAGGCAAGTATACTATATAGGAGGTATAATAATAATGAGTATGTTTGTGTTTAAGTAAATGAGGTCAGCTGGCACAGTAGTCTTTTGCCAGAGCATTTGCACAAAGGATTTTTTACAGGAAGAGGGCATTTGGGAGTAGATGTTTGTGTGCAATTCCCTAGAAGCTTTTCGTCTTTATGGATTTTTTTCTAATTTTGAGATTTGCCACGTTGTCATAAAAGAAAGTTCTCCATATTTTTGCTTGAAACCATTATTTTTCCAGAGCTCCATGTGACTTGCCAGCATGGGGCTGGTTACTTACATGAGTCGCAGGTGGTTTCATAATTTCATACCAGGTTTGTGACAGATATCATGGATATGGATACACTGAGATTTGTATGATACAGAGCAGGCATTTCTATTCCTTATGCCTTTTCAGCACTCCTATCACACAGTGCAGCTGGCTCACGAGTGATCATGGGTTTCTTAGTCTGAGGCATGATCAAAAGCATGTGAAGTGTCAGGAACCCTTGGTTACATCTTTGTCCTCATGTGCCTGCGACCTGCTGTTTAGCAAAGGCAATGAGAAAATCATTGATTTAAACATGACTTTAAAGCCTGTAGTGAATAATTGGTATAAGGTTGTAATACTTGCAGTTTCTTGGTCATGAATTCAATTAATATTTTTTGATCTATTTGTTCACTAAAAGAACAGCCCTGCCACAATCAACAGTAATCCCAGTCTAATTTGCAATTTTTTTAGATAATGGTAATTGCTTAAACCCACTGGGATTAGAGACAGAGTTAGAATAGATGGTTGCACTTTTATTTTGTGACAGAAATATGTTGCTTAGTTCCAACACATTTCACTGCTGAGAATGCGTCTGTGCCACCTTTCTCTGGTGCAAATTCTTTGGCATTGTGTCCATTTTTGTTACCTATAGGATGATTAAAATAGATGTATGAGATGCCTGGGACTGTCTGTTAATACTGTGCTAATTAGGATTTTGTTTATAGGGGTTTTACCCATTGTGGAAAAACAAATCTATGTTCTTGTGTGTTCTGCAAGTTATGATTTTATCTGCTTTTCAGTAACATTAAGTGTGGAATTTCATTGCCCAGAAAGAATACTTAACCAGATGCTTAAAATCAAATCTAAATATTGCAGAGGGCCCCAAAAGGAGGGGGTGTGTGAGGAAAACATACCATTATCAGACCCAGATGGTAGATTTTTTCCACCACCAACCTATGAAACTAACCACAAACACAGGCCTTTAGAAAGATGAACATGCTATTCCATCAGCTTTTGTCTTTTGGTAGATCATTGTCTTTTTAGGCAAAACTTATTTCTTGTATCTAGATCAATCCAGGGAGCATTTTGTCCTGAAAAATTATGTTATACATTGGGGAACATTTGCAGAAAGGAAGAGAGTGCTCCAGACTGTAGCAGTGCACAGTCTACTTCACATCACCAAATTGAGAGGCGTAAGCGGATAGGCACCCAGCATTCAGCTCTGGTGTAGTTCTTGTAGGTCTTTGTAAGTTAGGCACCTAAAGGTGGGTAATATAAAGCTTCCCATTTACATTTGGCAACTTTGACCCTTGGTATGCAATTCTTTGTGAATAAAATTACATTGTGTTATGAAACCATAACACTAATAAAATTGACTCTTGTATATGATGAGCCTAACTTGGAAGGTAATGAACTCTTGGTCATAAAATACAATCATGTAAAGGCAAAGGACAAATTTATGTTTTGCTATGCAAAGAACTGGAACTAAAGGTATAATATGTTTTAAGAGACTTGTGCATGCAGTTTAGTCTAGCTGTCCTCTAGCAGAGAATCCCAATCAAGTCAGTTGTCGTATCAATATTGTGTAGACTTTTTTCAGGTAACAAAAATTAAACCACAATGCACAGATCTGTTGCAATGCCAGCAGAACAATATTTTTATGCATTTTCTGCCTTCATTTGTCAGGGATCGTGGTCAGATAAGAGAATTCAGATATAGATACAAATTCTATCATGGCTCTGACCTACTCTCATCTCTAAAATGGGGATAACTATATTTGCCACCCACCGCTGGGAAGCACTTCACAAATACATATTCAGATTGTTCAATATGAAGATGAGTTACTGACTTATCTGTCCAGTCACTACAGGTTCTATCAACTTACATATCTTAGCAAATACACATGGACAGGATCTCCCAAGCTTGTCCTTTACAGCACTGAGATCTGTGTTAGGAGCTATGCCAACTTCATCTTGTTAGAAAAGTAGTGAAACTTACTTATAGTTAAGTATTTGCATGTGATATTTATTTATTAAACCACAATTTCTCTCCACTATCATTGAAAAGTGCATCTTTTTGACAAGAAGCAATTCTAATCCTTCAATTGACTTACAGTCAAATACAGCTCCTGGTGGCTCTTGGCAGCTGGGAACGTTGAGCTGCCACTGTTATGAGCAGACTGAAGTCAGAGGCCACTCATGTGACAACGCTAGCCCTCATCTCTTGTAAGAGTTAGGAGATTCAGTTTTATACTTCTTACACACGCAGGAAGTATGGAATTTAAGAGGGAATTGCCATAGTAAACTAGTCAAGCCTTTCCCCGTTCTTGTGACTGCTCCAAAATAAGATGAAAGACAGCCATAAAAGAGGGAAGTCTGTATCAAACTATCCCCAAACCTGACCCTAAAGAAACAGAGGTGTGTCCTCAGGCAGGAATTTTTATACTCCTGTTATCACTTATCTGTTTTGTGTTTTTTAAAATCTCTTAAAGCTCTGGGTACTTCCAGGAAGAGATTTAGAAAGCCTGAGAAAAAATTGATTTTATGGCCTAATTGTGAACTGTGTAGAAAAGTACTTACTTCTCCCATTAAAATTTTCTTTTTTTAATGTTATTGATTACCTTTTTGTTTATGGGTGAGATGTAAATAGAAATTCTCAGTCTATTGTCTCTAAAACTTTAATTAGTCTGTATTTATAGTGCTTCCCTTCTGTTCACTTCTTAATCATATCGATTAAATTGTAAAATAACAAATAAGCATAAAGCATCAGAGGTAACAGAAAAATAGAATAATTACAAAAATCAATAAACTCTTGGGTAACATCTGCAAGACATCCAAATGACCTTCCAGAACACCACCTAATAGTCAGAATCTATGTAGTCCAAATCTTAAAAGACCATAATGAAATACAAATTTTGGAAGATACTTTTCATGAAATGCGAATATGTTGTAATGATTTATGAATCTTAGAGGACAGTTAGTGTGCCACACAAGTTCTAGCAGTCTGCTAAGGTAGATTCAGACAATTTTGGTTTCTTGAGAATGATCTCTGCTGATCATGGACTACAATAATACCAAGGAGAACCAAATAGGGAAGTATAAAGATTCATGTGAGAAGTAATATAGTGCAGAAAGGAAAGAACAGCTGAGCAGATATTAAAGGAATAATTAATTATACAGTGGCAATTTTTCATCAAGTCCTCTTAGGAAGGTACTAATCAAGCAACTCAAGATAGTAAAATGGGTAAATTGTTTTGCCAATTACTAACTCAAAAATAATGTAGTAGTGGATATCGTTATTGCAGTTGCTTTTGTGATGGGAAGAGCTGTCTACATGGCAGACTGGAAAATGCCTGGCAAGGTGAGGTGCCTGAGAGAGAGAACCAAGGAAGCTGCAGGACACAGTACTGTTTCCATATTAGCCTTCAGCAGGTCATTCTGCTTCTCCGTTTGAAACGAAAATAGTGATAGGGCTTGTTCCTCCCTGTGCCCTGCTCAGGAAGGGAGGCGTAAAGACTCGAAGTCAACAGAAAGTGAGGTATTGGGCTTGATTTATAGCTGCAGATGTAAGGGTCTTTTTAAACTACAGATTTTGAACCAGAAGACGGTGATAATTGCATAAGCAGACTTCCTTCAGGCCTGACCTGAAAAGGTTTGCATCAGTTTCAATTAAACTACTAAAGTTGGCTTTAATGTAGTTGTAGTCAGAAAAGTGTTGGGCTCTGACAAGATAAGGAGTGTGCATCAGAGAGACACCTGCTAAAACCCTTTGCTTGTCAAACTAATGGAGGTTTAGTGAAAGACTTAAGTTTCATTCATCTGCTTTCACCTCTCTCTCATTCATTTGAATGAATAAAAAACCCCACACCCAAACCCCCAAATAATGCCAGCATGCTTAACAGATACTATAACCAGCACCTATGGGAATCAGATCACTGTATCTGACTAAATTCCAGGATTTGGGTGCTTCCCATGCCAAATTTAGCCCAAACAACTTGATTTTGCAGATCCATGCTTGAAAACAGTTAAGTTTTTCTTGAATTGTAGAACAAACATTGTCATTCAAAGTGATGGTATAACCAACAGGCCTGAGCAAAAGTGTGAAACATTACACAGTCAAGTTTCAATTTGAGCAAGTGCATTTCAGTGGAAATGGACAGAATTAAAATGCTGAACTCATTAATTACAAAACCATACATTTTGCACAGTAATCTTCCAATCCTGCAGGAAGTACTCCGAGAAAGATCTTTCCCTTTCCTTGTGAAAGTTGTAATGTCTTTGTTCCCAAACCAGGTAATTTGTCGCCTTTGTGTGTGTCAGGTTTAGCCTGTTGTTGCTGATTTTTATTTTCTGTGTGATAACTGTGCTGCCATATCAAATACTGCTAAGCGCTCTAACGTAGAAGGTCATTCTGGTTTTTTTTCCCATTTTTAAAACCCACGGAAAGGTGTTAAAGGGCTAAAAATCTCTCTCACCTAAAGGGTAATAGCTTTAGGGGAAAAAAGGAAGATACTGAGGCTGGGGAGACGTTCAGCAGTGGATCTCAGGAATGTCGCTGCCATATTAAAGCAGTGTATTCTGTGAAGATGTGGAAAATGAGGTTGCACCTACTCATACTTTACATCAAGATGTAACAGCTAATTAGTCTTACAGTCTTACTTTAGAAAGTTGTTGAGCAGATGTTTTCTAATATAGACATGCCCATATTATACCCCTAGCATCTTATATTTGCCTAAGAACTAATTTTATTTCAATCCAGCAGAGAAATAAGTACTTCCCATTCCTCATAACTGACCTGCCTGTGGATGTCCCATGTGCTTCAGAGAGCTTTCTGGTCACAAAGGACTTAATCAGGACCCAAATGTTACAGTCTGTATATGCTTAGCCAAGAAGTAATTTCTGAATGTTATCTTATATTGAATCTATAGGTAACATCAGAAACACCGAGAAACTGAACTATGATAAACAGCACCAGTATGAGATAATGGTAACGGCTTTTGACTGTGGGCAAAAACATGCAACAGAAGATGTCTTAGTACGAGTTAATGTCAAACCAGTGTGCAAACCAGGCTGGCAAGGTAAGGTTTAATAGTTTATATATTTTAAATCTCTTTTCTTTGGCGTTTTCCCTCTGCCTCACAGTAAGGAAACCAAGGCGCTTATTGAAGTGGTATGGAAAACTCCTGCTATTTCTTATGCTTACTTCATTCCAAGCCTGTTAACAAAGTGGATAATATTCCCATATTTGTTTATATTTGCCATGTTTCTTCTCTAGTCAGAAGAAAGAACAGAAAAAAAGACAGATTTCTATTCTAATAAGCTATTTTATGATTCAGTCTGAATATACTGAAATGTTAAAAAAGTGCTTCTGATTTGCCTTTCTCGTACTACTACTTTAAATAAAACTTTTGAAGCCACCATGACAAGGTACTTTTCCCACGTGCGCCAGAGTTGTTCAGATTATCATGTTCCAGGTACAGAATTGGCTTTCATGTGCATGCATGCATCAAGGCACACTCAGCTGGCAGTGGGAATGAAGTGCATTTTTTTTGTCCTGATTACTGTCTTCATATTGAAACATTTCAGTAGGAATTGATTTTCTGAAAAGGTTGTAAGGATCTACAGTCTACTCTGTCTAAAATGGAGAAAAACCCAGCTGGTAATGTACCAGGAAGATAGATACGCCACAAATTATAAGGAATTAAGATGAAAATGAGGGCTGGATTAGGGGCAAACTAACTGGATGTAACCACATTATGCACATGTCATTCAGGACTAACCTGACATTCATAATTGTAATTTTTAAAGAGAATGATTGAGAAGGCAAGAAAATCAGTTTTGCTGTTCTGCTTGAAGGTAAATTGGCAGACTGACATTTAGAAGGAAAAATGTTTCCTTTGTAAAATGAGAAGCCCTGGTCTAGAGGACCTTGTAATCAAAGAATTGTGGAATATCATGATTTCATTTTCACAGTCCTCACTTAGAGCAGAACCACATTTTAATTTTTCAGGTATGTACTAGTTCCCCACCCACCCAAGTATTTTGAAGAGCATTTTTGTTAAAGAAAATAGAATACATATGAACTATTTCAACATTTTCTAACTGATCTTATTGTTCAAAACCCCATGATTTATTCTAGAAAACCAATATGGTCTCTTTACACTGTAGAATTGTTCTGTTTCCATTTTATGGAGTCATCTCAAATAAATTAAATACTCCCAAATTCTAGCTTGGAACTTGTATTAGAATGGGTGCAATGGATATTTTTTTTTTATTTCCATATTATTTCCATTTAGGTATTTTATTGACTGAATAATTTTTGCCTGGTTTAATGGTGTGTTTATATTACCCAATATTGTCATACTTATTTCATAGTTCAAGCATCAATTATAGGACAGATGGTCATTGCTGGTCCCATCAGGTGGGTATAGACAGCAGGTAGCCAATAAAAGTAATAGAAACAACCTCAAATAAGGCTTGTTTTATTTTTTTTTATGCTTTGTTCATCTTAGATTATGTGAAGTGTTTACAAGGTATTTAAGTTTAATGAAAAGCTGAATTCAGGTATTGTTATTTTATGCATGCAAAATTTATTTTCTTCTCTTCTAGAAGTCAGAGCTGTATGTGGCTGATGGTTTGGTTAACACTAGGTATTAACATGACCAGCTGCCAGCTTGTTATTTTTAGTGTGATGGTGAGAAAATAGACAAAGAAAACAGCATATATGAAGCAACAACTCAAAAAGAATGCAATACATCATAAGAAAGTTTAAAGCAGCCTGTCTAGAGCATCTCAGATAGGAAAGGGTATGCCTTGATAGCATTCATTATGCTTGAATTAGGGCTTTTTGTTTATTTCTGTGGCAATTTGGCACAAATATTCTTTCTCCCTTCTGATCTGATAAAGTTTTATGATGGGTCTTTATCATAGGCAAGGTAAAAATATGAAATAGCTCAATATGTTCTGCTCTAGCATATTCCATGCTATCCATGTGGAATTGTACCTTTCCATCTGTCAGACAGATGACTGCTTCACTTCAGTGGCATGTCTCCAGGTCAAATGGCACAAAGTGCAAGTGGATAGTGTTTACCTAGTCAGAGTATAAGGTCTTTAGGTAAACAATTGGGTAGATATGACTTTAGTTCTTAATTACCAAGTCATTAATTATAATTTGAGATGAGCTGCAACATAATACTTCCAGAAATTTCTACGTTTCTCTTAATGAGATTTTTTTATTCCTACTTATTTCTCAAGGTGAAAATAATCACGTAGGTGATGTTTTCCACTTTGAGCCAATACCTGTAAGAATTAACTGTTGCTAGGGAAAAAAAATCAAATAAGCAAAACTTACTAATAGTATTTCCAGTACCTAAAGAGGAAATCTGGAGACTGGAAATGGAGGATCTTTGTAGTGTTCTTTCTTCCCTGTGTCTGTCACTCTGACTTCCGCACAAAGAGGCAGCCAGCAGGTATGCTCCACCTTCTTTGAAATAATGATACAATTGAAAAGATTGCATGGCTAAGGGAGGTACAATAATGCTTTGCTTAACAGAAAAGATGAATATTCTGAGCTTCTGATTATAATATAAGAGTTGCCAAAATATGATATATTATTTTTTCTTGTTCTTCAGTGTTAGCTTGAACAGAAATACTTGGAATTTCAATTTATAGCATTGGCAGTTAGTTCTTAAAAGTTGCTGGCTTTAGTAACCTGAAATATTGTGCAGTTCTTCCTGTGACTATTGTGAATAGAGATTGTAGAAGTCTAATGCAAATTCAGTGTTAAAAATTTCAGTGCAATAAATTTCAATGCGGATGCCCTTCAAATAGCCTCCATTGTGTGGGGGTGGGACAGAGAAGAATAAGTTCATGTAAAATATACAAAATTATTCCTGTTTGTAGAGGCCAACTCCACAACTGACATGTATAGCAGAGCAAATGAGACTCAACAAGCCAAGGTGCTATCCATTAAACAATATTCTCTTGGGCTAATAGCATTTAATTCTTCATTAAATCTAGGAGCTACTTCCCTACTCTTTGAAGATGGACATTAATATACAATCAGCGAGCATTCCCACGCAGACATTTTCAAACAACAAGCCTCCACTCTATTAAGAGGCTACTTTAGAAATAAACTTGACCCAAACTGACAAACCATTCTGAGCAGACCACTCTGAAATGTTATTAGTATTGTAAGCAAGCTAAAAATGTAAATCAATGAACTGAATTAATTCCTAATCAGTTATTTTAGTTGGAAATTCTCATTAGTGAGTTTTGTCAACTAACTTTTACAGCTATGCTACAAATTCTCTTCATCTGTTATCTGTGTGTTAATTTCCATTATTTTCAAACAGTGGAGTGATCACTTAGTGCCAGGTAAGTAAGGAGACTACATTATAAAGAGCAGCTAGATGATAGTATTTCTGACACCATAATGGGTAGATTTGCAGTTGAAGTTATTTGCATTTTTTGTTTAAAATTTTTTTAAACACCATTAGGGGGTTTCCATACTAAGAAAAACCCTATTATCTTCAGCACATTCCCTGATGTTCTGTCCATTCCTCCAGGGCTCTGCCTTTCAGTTCTATGGACACAGAGCAGACACTACACTTTTTCCTGTAGACTCACTTCCAGTGTGGTCACAAATATTGATTTCTGTAAAGTTACTTCTGCTTTATTCAAAGCAGAGTAGACAGACTTGTGACAACACAGTACTAAATATCAATATAGTATTTTCATTAAAAAACATGAGGTGAAATAAGAAGGAGTCAAAAACCTGTAATCTAGACCATGTTTCCTGTAGCTCATTTATGGTACCATAATTTGTCTTTTCTCATTTCTGCTACCTTTTAGGAACAGTCTTCATAAAACCAAAGAAGTTACTGTCCCCCCTAGTGGGATAACAACTGGAAATAAAATATAAAACAATGTGCCAAAAGATGCAAGATAGCAGAAAGTTGAAAACAATTATTCCTGTATCAAGCTCTCTGGTGGATGATTTACTACATGGGGAGAAAATAAAGAGGAGTTTAGCCTCCAAAAAAAATGAAGGGCAGAATCATGTTACCAAAAACTTAAAATGTTTTGAGACTGCTGGAGGTCTGCTCAACTATTGACAATTAAACCAAACATCAGGTTGTTCCCTAAAATGCAGTTGACTTTAGACAGGAAGCAGTTAAGGCATAAACCAAAAAAGCTCCTCTAAACCAATCAGCTGAACACCCCAATAAATATCAGAGGACTTCGCCTTTTCTGAAACAAACAGAGAAGATTGAGTGTGTTTCTTGGGGAGATAAAGAAGACAATTTTTTTCTGCCAAATTTAATGTGGCCCTTGCATAAGCAATGCTCACTAACCTCCAATTTAATAGAAAATTAGGACTCTGATTAGAAAACAGGATTTCACAGCATCCAGCCTGAAGTGTTTTACTAACTTGAAAAGATTTCCTACACTTATTGTTATGTCCTATGAACCCAGATACACACTTAACCTGATTACCTGAGGTAACAATATAAAGTAGAAACTCCTTAAATCTCATCTTAAAAAATGTTCCTTAAAAATTCAATGACTTTCCACTTAGTGTTTGCTTAAAAACAGTTTTGAAATAAAAGCTGCTTTGTTTATTTACCTAATAGACCATAAAAATATTTATTAGTTAATGTATCAACGATATTGCATGTTACTACTTCCTTAAGGCACGTAGGGCTCACTAAGGTGATCTAGGGCTTCGCTACCACTGCAAGGCACATTCTTACCACATCTTTAATGTTGACTTGTCATTCAGAGGCCACATATGGGTCAGATCAGCTCGCTTTGCCTGCTGAAATATAATCTTTCTTTTGTTTGGGCAGGACCTTCTCTTTTAGTAGCAGGGTGATCTTAGATCACTTCTGAGTCAACATACTTCATAGATGCTATTGGCAGTAATGCAGAGTGATTTTACACTGGTATTCATCAGACTTTCTAGTAAAATCTAACTACAGAGGAAAACCAAAATTGTATTGGCTTTTGAGCTGTCAGTGCCTTTAACAAGGAGCAGTATGATTACTAAAGCAATTGGTTATTTGGAGGAGGGTGGTCAAGTACAGAAGCCTTGCTTATGAGAACAATATTCCTAGTCTTCAGGAAGAACTTCAGAAGCCCAAATATTTTCTCCAATAAATATAAATCAATTTCTATTCTTCTTGTGTACGTACCTAGCAGTTTAAAATGCAATGCTTGTGTTGTCTTAGCTATAAGATATTTACCCATATTTTTTAAAATGAAATTTATTGCAAAGCAGGGAGCCTTTGTGCCAGTCTAGTCTTGGAGCTGCTGTGTATGCATTAGCCATACATCCTTAAAACAAAGTAATCATAACAAAATGCTTACATTCAGTTATTAACTTGAATGGCACCACTTTAGTAGAATACCCACTCTTTAAATACCCATTTCAGACATTTGAAAATTAATTGAACTTCAGAGTACATTTGATTTTTGAGCTCAAAGTTTACATAAGTTCATACTTGTTTATGTACTTGTATCAGCATTATCTTTTCTTCTGTTTGACTACCAGACATATTTAGAAAAAGCAGTCATACCTGTTCAATCTAATTTTTAAGATATGCTTTCCTTCCCTCAGCAAATTCTGTGCATGTATTACAGCTAAATACCTTTCCTGAATACTCCAGGTAAGGTGTTTTGACAGGTTTCTTATCACCATAGCCTCTTACAAAAAAAGAGTGCTTTATTTCTTCCAAGACTACCTTTCTTTTGGCTGGCTGTATCAGACTGGTGGCTCATGGACATGCTGTTATTGACTTAATGGAATCAGCTCTTTTGCCATTTTTCAGTGATGACTCACCAGTTTGCTGAAGTTCCTGAGCATGAACTGGCACTTTGTGTCATTACTGCAAAGCAATATTTCTACACACCAGTTCTCAAGGTCATCTTATTCTGTGCTGGGGATATCCTCTTTCTACGTTGACTTCCAATGTAGAATTGCCTTCCAGTTTTGTCACTAGCAGAAGTAATTAACACAGTCCTGGTTTTGTGCCAAGACCATTAGTGGAAATATCAAATAACAACCCCAAGGCAGATTCACAGGGATCCTTACTAGTTACTTCCCTGTGTACCATGAACTTTACATTTTCAGAGTAACTCAGTATTGCCCTCTCTTTAGGCAGTTCTGTATATATGTTACAATTGAAATACTAAAGCCTGTCTTTTCCATCTTACTGATGCAAGAAACCATTCCTTTTAGATCTATTTAACTGGATTCCTATTTCCATGTACCTCTGTGGAAGTTCACTCCTTTGTTCACCTTTCTGCATTTACAACTACAATGAAAAAGTCTTTCCTTTTTTTTTAATTTTCACTGCAAGATCTCCATGAGCTTCACTGGGACAATTATCATTTAATTGAGAAATTTCTTACCTCTGAGATGTAGCTGACAGCTGGTGGTTCCATTAACGTTTCCCCTGCTCAAAAGTTAAAGCACTACAGGATATCCAGTTAGGTTTGAAGCTTTTCCCTATGATTCTTTTCCTCTGCATGTAAAAACTTCCACATATTCTTGCACCACAGGCTTAAAAATTGCAGACTTTTCACGTAAGTTTTGACATGCTCAATTCAATTGCTTTCAGTAACTAGTCCATGTAGTGTTTCAGAGTCCATCTTTTGGAATTTGGGAAACTCTTTGTATACTCCTCAGTAGAGAAATCCCTTGGAATACCAGGATCCAAACACCAGTCACAGCCCTTGTTCTCCAGGATAACTAGAAAGCTGCCTCTTCCCATAATGACATCTTTTTGTGGTAGTTTGTCCTTCTGAAAACATTAGAAGCCTCTAACCACATCTAAACTTGGTATCAAGAAGCAGCAAGAGCAGGGCTACTCCCAAAAGGAAGGCAAGCCTGGAGCCGATTGTAATAACAGAGCTGGCAGAGCCTTCATCACCAAGGGCCAACCCCTCACCCAGCTGAGGTGAGCAGGGCAGACCCAGAGATGGGGGCCAGGTTCAGCCAAGAGCCCAGATCCTCAGGCATGTTTCATGGTGAGGAGGCAGGTCCCAGGAAGTCAATCCATAGATGAGAGTTAGGATCAGGTCACTGGGCAGATCCATAGTGATGAGGCCAGGCTGTCAAGCCAGAAAGCCAACCCACGGGTTGACTTCTGGATAAAGGGACCCTATGGCCAGAGCTGGGGCTGAGCTAGAGACCAAAACCCCTACAAGCACCACAGGTCAGACCAGGACTGAGGTGCTGGGGCTGAGCTTAAATAGAGCTCCTGGCCCATGGGTGTGAATGGAAGCTGCAGGCGAGGCTTATGGAGGCTTGTTAGGGCTTATTAGTGCACCTGGGGCTCTGACACCCAGTTCACTGCAAGAAATAGCTATTATTATTCAAATGCAGTCTCACAACAAATAATAGTTTAACCTATGCTGTTGTTTCTTAGTTTTTAGATTCTTATATGTTTATTTTGCATAATTAGGTACTATTAGGGCTTGGGGTTTTATCACTCGATGGAGTATTCAGTGTCACTAATTCAGGCACAACTGCTGTTCCATTATGGTTCACTAAGTCCTGCAACAGCAGACTTTACCACTATCCCGCAGTAGTCCAAATTTCTCTCTCTCTCTCTCTCTCTCTTTTTTGTTGTTCCTTAAACTATCAGCATGCTGCAGAAAGAAAAGGTGTATATGGATGTTTCTTTATGCTTATGAGATCTGCATTCAAATCTCTTGGCAAACCATGGTGCCTTAGCAGGGCTTTGGAAGTTAGTCGGAGTCTTCTCTTTGCTATGGAGAGGCTTTAACTGGGTCAGACTTTCTGATTATCATTTCCTTACCAAATCACTCATCATATTTAACATGCTTAGATTTGTGTGTGACATCAGATTTAGCAGTCCTGTCATTTGTACGTTACTAGCTTGTAGATTAGCTGTCAAACCTAGAAAAGTTTATTAGGGCTTTCTTTTATTTTGTTGTATGACTAGTGGTGCTGGATGCAAAATGATCTTTCCTCCCTTAAAAAAGATGAACAGAACTTTAAAGATTGTTTTGCAGTGTTGGTTAAAAACATTCATATTTTATGTATACATGCATATGTATGTATGTGTACGTATACGTAAACATATACATTTCATGTGTAGGTATATGTGTATTCATGTATATGTATGTACATACGTATATTATACACATATTTATGTCAATTTAAAAATGGGGGGAAATATCGTTTAATAAAAAAAATCCTAAATGGTATTTATGTGTGTTATTAAACACACACAAGAAGCATGATCCTAGCTGATAACTAGATCTCGTTTCTTTTTTGGCATACTTTCTACCAGACCTTCCTAGCACAATACATGTCTGCTAGCAGTGGTAGGAGTTGTGGCAACTGTTGTAAAGCTCCATGCTTGGATCCCAAGAGAAAAAGCATTTTTTTTTCTGTCAGTGGTGACTGCTTGACCCTTTAAAACTTAGAAAATTATATTCTGGGCAGCACACAGTGACATTGATGGATCCTGGAAGTAGCATTCTGCTGATGCTTACTAGCTGATTTGTGGCCAGTTCACTAGGGGACATCCTACCAAATTCTCTCCTTTGTAAAATGATCAATTTCACGAACGGGAAACTGCTTAGACAATCTGAACAGACCTGGTTATTTTAAGTAGTTCAGTATCTTCACAGAAACAAAGGTATTTAAGAAAGGGCCAGGCATACATGCGCTACCAGTCTTTTTTCTAACTTTCCTTCTGAGATGACAGGGCATAGCAGATGATCCATTTTAACATCAATGATATACTTTGTTAACTCAATGTTGTTCACCTGTAATCTGTGTCAAGAAACAGCATTCAGAATTTCTTGAAAGGTCTGTTGCAAGGCTGAGATTTCCTTTTTAGCAAGTAAAAATTTTTCAGAAGGTTTGAGGAGGGTTACTCAGGAAATGGGGGAGTGGAACACATAAGGTGATTGCTTTGTGTGTCTTGGGTTGTTTTTTTTCCAATTGGGAAATGAAAATCCTTTGAAATGTATTTTTTTTTAGATTGGCACAATTTAGAAGTCCATAAATATAGAGAGAATGCTGCCCAAAAGAAAATATGCAGGAACTGTTACCCTGTGTCCTTTTTGCTAAAAAATCCCTTCTCTTTAGTTCAAAGTAGAAATTCAAGTACCAAAGTGTGTACATTTTGGAAATGTCTTATGGCCATTGAACTTTCACATGTGGAGAATGCCTAACTGTACAGCAGGTATTTATTGAGGTGGCTGCAGCATATGATGTTCTGGCAACGTGCACTTTCCAGTAAATTCATGGCGTTGAAAGAAAATTGTAGTTTTGTGAGGTCAGTGCACTGCTCTTCCAAATATCACTGTACAGCATCTAGAGCTGCCTGGCTGCTGCTTTTAAGATACAGGGAGTTTCATAAATCATGAAAATAAGTGTACTTTTGGCAAAACTACAGTGACATTTCTGATCTTGTTTGAAATACTTTGTGTATACTGATATTTTTATTTATTCTAGATTGTTTCAGATTTTCAAATTAATAGAGAGAAAAATGTTTAATAAAAAAAATACTTCAGCAAAGCTGTGAAGTGTATAAGTTTTTTAAAAAAAAAGAAGCAGAATAACCTTTAGCCAAGTATCCAGCCTACATAGACAGGACAGATGCGAAGATGGTGTAGAGGAAACAGATCTACCAATTACATTGCTCTGGGAACCTTATGTTCCAGCTATTACGTAGAGATGCTGCAGAGACTCACTAATAGCACTACATATATTTTATCTTACATTTAGCTGCCAGGATGCATCTTCAGTCGAACACGAGGGAAGTTTTGCATTTCACTGGCATGGTAGGAGTTGTGTTGAAATTGTCTTTAATTACCTTGCCGTCATTTTTAATGTCATGGGATGGAACCAGAATTTATGGCCACACACATGTAGGAAGAGACATGAATCAGGTCATACCTCCTCCGCACATGTGAGTGCCGTACTCCTTCAAGGAAAAATGAGATTAAATCATTCTTAGTGTCATCAAGCATTAGAAGTGAATTAAAATATAATACATGGATCACAAGGAAAGAGAGTCATGTACAAAACTGTTAAGCATAGAGATCAAGGAAAGTCTTTACATTATCCTTCTGTTAAAAGGAAAATTTATGCAGTGCATTGGGATTTACTTTTAAAGGCTCAAACTGTCACTGAAGTTTGATCCATGTTGATCTTGGAATAGTTTGAGTATCTCAGGGATCGAGATCCATGTTTACATAGTTGTTTTATAATTGATGAAATCTGAACCACAAACCTGACATTGTGATATTTACACTCTAATGTTGTTGGTATAATCCAGCTGGGGGTGTCTTATATTGTCTGGAAGAGCTTTATACCACAATTGGCAAGCAAAAGCCTGTTGAATTAAAAAAATCCAAAGAAAGGCTGTCTTCTGCAGGACTAAACAGGGCTAGTTTTATTCAAGCTTTTCCCATGGGATTAGTCTTCCCCCCGCTACTGGGGAGACAGTGATGACCTTTCTAAGTTTGCACTGTAATGTCGTGTTGTCGCATGACAGTTCGTGTCAAAGGAGGAACCTTGTTGGCTGAGTTTAGCTAATCTAGTGCAACCTCCCATTTCAGATGGGATTATGTATCTTTTGACTGTTTACATAACCCTAGACATGAGTCACGTTTTAAGATACAGTTTTCAAATATATGAAATTCAGAGGCTTTTGTAGACTCAGGTTACGTAAGACTCGTCCTCTGAGTCAGTTCTAGAGGAATCAGAAAAGTGTCACCACATTCCTGAGGGGAAGATGCTGATCTTTTGAACGTGTCCAATACAGGATGTTATTCTGGGAGAAAGAAAAATAATGATCTTCACCACATTCAAGATTAAATGAAGGATAGGGGGTTTTCTCACAATAAGCTCTTCACACTGTCACCACTTCTTGTTGCTTGTTCTAACTCTATGCACTTTCCAACATTACTAACTTTACTGGTGGTGAGATGAAGAGGGTGTTCGGCTCAGCTTCAACACCTCTGGGATGCTGAAATGCTGTGGGGGCAGGTACTATATAAATAAGCCAGTTGATTTGTATCAGAGCTATTGCTACCTTTAAGGACTGTCCTGCTATCACGGGGTTGTATCATACTCCAGTATTGCCTCGTGCCTGCCTGGCAACGCCTTCTGCACAGAGAGGGACTCCTTGGCAGACTTCCTAAATCTGCACTAAGTCAGTGAAAGAAGTGGGATTTAGGGTGAGGATTGGTCTATGACGCTGCAGGGGACCAAGGTACAAAGACACTAGTTCAAATCTAGTTGATGTTTTACAGTTTAGAGCTGAGATAAATGCAGATGATTTAGAACGTTCAGGGTTTATGATCTCTGGGTACAAATTACTGTTTTTGCCAAGTTGAAAGGCAATACTGTGAAATGAAACACCTCTTCCAATCCAGGGGACATTCATGTGGCAGAAACAGAGGTCTTCCGTTATTCTTCCTTGTGAGTAGTGGCATTTTATATAGCGTGTTTTTTATAAGACATTCTTCATATAACTAGAGGCGAGTGTGCTGTTGCAGATATGTTACAGTTAATAATTCAGTCACATCTCACATACGCTAATGAGTATTTTGCATGAGTGCCAGTTAATTTGATATAGCTGAGAAATGAAAATGTGGCTGAAACCTGAAAGCTGCTGAGACAGTCTGAAATGTTTCAATACATACAAGACCCTCTTTATTTTTCCTTTTGGGTAAAGGAATATAATGTTTTAACTGGTGAATAAGAGAGTATAAAGATCAATAATTCGTATATTACTAGCATGTATACAAACCAGCAAATTATTTTATTTTTACCTTAAGTGTCTGAAAGAATTTGCTGCTCTTGTTTGGAAAAATGTTAACCTCGAGTTTCTGGAATGGACAGGGAACAGAAATCTGTTATTGTAATGATGTTCCTTATATGGTACTTGAAATTCTAAGGGAACTGTTTAAGTTTACAATTGCAGACAAATTATGCAATACTGCAGACCAAATCTAACTAAATATGGAATGAATGGGCTGAATAACATTACCTGAAAATTACTACTAAAATAGCAACTCAGCTGATGTGTGCACAGGCAATATAGCAGTCATAGTTGTCTTTTAGTCAGTGATGTACAAGTCCTAAAGTTTTTAGTAAAAATAGATACTAAACACACTTTCAGAATGTTCTATGAAGTCTCAGCTTCCTCTTGAGAACAAAATGCTACACGATGACCATTTGGTTTAAAAGTCATGAAGAAAATCTGAGAATTTTGAAATGCAGACCAGTGACTGCCAGCATCCTATCCCCTTTGTCTGGACTCTGGATTAATGATTGCTCTATGTTTCAAAATGTTTGCTTCAGATTTTCTTGTAAATTTTTAATCCAATTTAAGATAGTGGGAGAGAGCATCTTTTTTCAAGCTTTATGAAAATGAGGTCTGTTGAAAACCACCAAACTCCTTCACCTACTAAATGCATATATATATTTAAAAAATTACTTTTCCTTCCACTGATACTTAGAATGTCTGTCCATTTACTTTAAGATATTTCATTGACTGCCAGGACCTAGAATTTTTCCAGTTATGGAGTCCTCTTTTACCTAGGACTAAAAAAAGTCAGTGAAACTTCAGCTGTGTGTACAAGAGTGCTTCTTTTGACAAATTTTACACATACACAGATGTACACATTAGGTAGCAGAGTTGACTAGTTTTGTGACTTCAGAATAATTAACTATTTGCATCTCTGTATTAATGTGGCATTCTTACTTATGTTGCGTGGTAACTTGGCTGGAGTTGGCTAAAATGTATGAGAAAGATACGAACCTGTTGGAGCGGGTCCAGAGGAGGCCACAAAAATGGCCAAAGGGCTGGAACACCTCTCCTATGAAGAAAGGCTGAGAGAGTTGGGGTTGTTCAGCCTAGAGAAGAGAAGGCTCCGGGGAGACCTTACTGTGGCCTTTCAGTACTTAAAGGGGGCTTGTAAGAAAGACAGAGAGAAACTTTTTACTGAGGCCTGTAGTGACAGGACAAGAGGTAACAGTTTTAAACAGAAACAGGGTAGATTTAGAGTGGACATAAGGAAGAAATTCTTTACTATAAGGATGGTGAGATACTGGAACAGGTTGCCCAGACAAGGTGTGGATGCCCCGTCACTGCAGGTCTTCAAGGTCATATTGGATGGGGCTTTGAGCAACCTGATCGAGTGAAAGATGTCCCTGCCTATGGCAGGGGGGTTGGACTAAGTGGTCTTCGAAGGTCCCTTCCAACCCAAACCATTCTATGATTCTATGAAAATACGAACTGTAAAGATAGCTGATAAACTGTAAAGATACATGTGTTTAATTAATGCTGATTGTTTGGGTTTTCTCTGAAGCAGGTTGCAAACACCATAATTAATTGGATTTAAAAATTAAATGCTTCAGTTGAGAAGCATAGTGGTATATATGGTATGTCCGGATGGCTGCCTAAAGCAGGTGATAGTTTAAATGTTGTGGGCTGTGAGACATCTGCATATGCAAAACCACAGATTAGTCAGATCTGGCTGAAAGCGTGAGTAGTCCTTTCAGCTGTAACTTTCTGTCATTAATACTTCAAAAAATTAGTAAGACATTTGAAGACAAGAAGTGGCACTACAGATGTGTTATATTAGCTTTTGGTCACAGTCCAGTGAGACTGATGTATATAGCCTGGTCCTTGGAGTTATTTGTTCTGTATCACAAAACTATGAAATCTGACCAAATTCAGTGCAGCCAACTGCCTCATCCCTGTAGAGCTAGCTTGTAGTCTGTCACAAGGACATGGACATTGGAGATCCAAACTGACACCCATTAGCACTTCTTGTCAGGATATGTGTGTACCCCGTGCTTGTGTGACTCTAGCAGCAGTAGTATTACTAATTGAGCCTGACACTCCTTTACGAAGAGAGGCAAAACCCAATCTTTTTAGGACAGTAACTTCTTGATGCCAAGTTCAAGAACTTTTATTTTTGTCTTAGACAGTGACCTTTGAGATCAATATGTCATTTAAAATTATATAACTCCCTTCCCTTTTGTAATCACCCTTGGATCTTTTTGTTGTTGGTTTTTTCCAGACTGGAACAAACGGATTGAATACAAGCCCGGTGCTGGCAGCATACCTTTGTTTCCCAGCATTCATCTAGAAACGTGTGATGGACCAGTTTCCTCAATACATACCACCATTGAATTACAGACCAATTACATTGGAAAGGGCTGCGATCGTGAAACATACTCGGAAAAATCTCTGCAGAAATTATGTGGTATGGATATGGCTTTCAGTTGATACAATATTTTTCCAGATAAAGCACCAGTTCCTTGTGACCTGTAAGCATGCAATATGTGGATTTAGCTCAGCTGGTTCATTTTGGATTGTAGCAATGAAAATGAAGGGAGTGGTAATATTTGACTGGTGCTCCATTCTTCTTTTCCATTTGTTTTCACTCTTTTTCATACCTTCTCCCTGCTTCATTTTAATTTTTTTCTCCCTTGCTCCTCTTCCCTTCTCTATTTTCTCTCTTTCCTCATTCCACCTCTTTCTCACTCTTTCTTCCCTCTGCTACTAATACTGGTGTGACAGTGTCGTGAGATTTCAGGTATAGATTTGCCATTGTAGGAAGACCATAGGATTTGATGAGAATTGAATCTCCATCTTGTGTTTCAGTCTTCCTGACTCAGCTTTCTGTTATGCTGCTAAGTACTGTGCCAGAGTAAAACCAAAGTAAAGGAACATTTGGGCCAATCATTTGAGCAAAAATACTTAAGAAACATGAACTTCAGAGAAGAGGTGTCCTGGTGGAGAAAGGTTTCCTAATTATATTCTTCCCTTTTCTGCTTTTTGATAACTTGGTCTAAAAGATACAAATTAATTTTGAAAGGTAGATTAAATACTTGAACACTGCTGTATTTTCGTGACTTTAAGATTATGCGTATGGCAAAGCAATGGCCACCATTAAGCCACTTGTCTTTTGCCTTTTGAGATCTGATGTCTCTCCTCCTCCTCTAAAATCCTGCCTTCTTAGCGTCCTCATCTGAAGCCCTGGTGGTGTGGAACATTGATTTTCATCTTCTCCAAAATGTCTCTCTACCTGGCTCCTGTCCAAGCTACAGTAGCAAATGTACTTTTTTTTCCATTTAAATGCATGGATTTTAGTTTGTGGTGCTCTGCTGTATGGCCTACATTTGCTTTGATAACCACACAACAGCATTGCAGATACATTAAGATCAATACACTAACCTTTAAGAAATAATTTGGTAAATGAAAATTTTCAGCCAGTGTTACTAAATTATTAAAAATGGAGAGCCAATTCCCAGGGAAAAATAGTTTGCAGTAACGATTACCGATTACCTGTGGAGATTGGGAAAGTGAGGTAAAGGTGAGTGGGAGTAGTAGCATTCCCATAAATTCTGAATATTTTCAACCTGAAAATTGCTTAGTTAAGATTACAGAAACAATCATAATTTTAATCCTGTATCTTTATCCAAGTGACTGGGATCCTAGAAAAGCAGGAGAAAACCCATCTGCCAACAGCATGCATCTTCATCCTGTTAATGACGTTAAACCTGAGAGGTTGAGCAAGGCTGTGTGACCTATCGGGGACTTGATTTCATAAAATACTAACATTTGAATAAAAATAATATGTTATAGCTAAAGCCAAGTACTTTTACCTCCTCTAAGAACCTGTATTGGCAGCAAAAAGAACACTGCTTTATGCCTGTTACAGACCTGAACTGCAAATGGCACAATCATTCAGAGCAGATCACTACGTACAAGATCTAAACCACCAAACGGTTACATTGACGTAAAACACTAATAGCAACTATATCCAACAATATTATCATTTTAAGTGTAGGACCGAAAGTAGGTTCCTTCTGCTGGCGTAAAATTCCTTAGTTGAGGAAGGTTGTGCAAAGTCTAAGGGGTTCAGTTCACGGAGTGTGGCTTGACTGCCTTACCTGCTGACACTTAAGCAGTAGAAAGAGGCTTTCAAGTTTTTCTCTTTTTCTCCTCAATAAACTAGATGTTTCCCAATACTAGTCCAATCTTAATTCATTGTCTGCACCATGTGTAGGCCTAAGCTGGTGAAAAGCAGAATGATCAAAAACATTTCAGCAGGTCTGTCAATGCCATTGTAGTCATTGCAGGCAGCCTTTGAACAGGTCGGCAGATGTAAAAACTCCAGTTTTTACTCAGCACATCCGTGAGGGAACAGAATGTAAAGCACTTGAGAAAATAGATAGAATGTAAAAAGTATATGGAAATGGGGGAAAGATTCTCACTGCTGAAGGAATATTTTTTTTGTCCAAGGTTTCCATATCTTCATAGAGAAGAACAGGTAGGGTAGAAACTTGTAATAGGACTTAGATAAAAAGCTTGTAAATTAAAATGAACTTTACATCAGAATTGCATTTGGACTAGCTTGCACTTTGGTATTTAGTATTTATTACCGCCCTTAATGTAGAGAGAACTCATATGAAAGCAGGTTAAATTATTTCTGGAAATCAGTTTTCTCCCAGAAATGACCTTATTGTATCTAATGGTTGGATGAACAAATTCTTTGAAAAGGAAGAAAACTCTGAAACTTTTTATACCAGTAAAGCACTGTGCGATTGCAGAGTGCAGAACTGAGCAATCACAGACAAATATTCTTGTGTGCCGTGTAAAATGCAAGATGCTCTCTCTATAATAAAGGATCCAGTTTATAAATCCTGTGCTCATTTCTTCATTTATCTGTTGGAAATCTAGAGAATTCAGATGCTAAGGACAGTGCATTAAAATTCATTTTTTATATGACTGATGGTTTAAGTCTGCCTTTCAATAACCCAGTGATTTGTACTCACTTTGGTGGTCAAGGTGGGCAGTTTAAATGATTAAATTACGCTTCAGTCATTTTAAAGTCAGGGAGTTATTAGTGTTGCACCTCAAAGCATTTTAGTAAGCATTTTTTCACCTTGTCATCCGACAATAATAAAAAATAAAGAATGTATGAAAGACACAATTTGGGCTGCAAAAACATATCCAGAGTAAATCTCACTAAAAAAAATAATCAGTTAAGGGGCCTAGAATATGGTGGAAAGATGACTATGGTGCTGTCTTCTTTCCCTCTAAATGTAGATAAAATAGAAAATAATGGGATTGCTAATTTTCACATACGGCAAACGGGAAACTGAAGTAAGGAAATGCTGAGTATCAGATTCAAGGCCATGCTCCAGCTAAGAGGGTAGATCCTGCCCTCTCTCCTTTATCCTGGGTTGTGTAGCTTTGCAGGAGGCTCAAAAAAAGTTGTTGATCTGATTGAAAAGTAATAATTTGCGCTTGGTTTTATTTGGAGGGTTAGCTTCCAGCTAAGCCAACAGTCTGGTCCAATTCAGCAAGCAGCATCAGTACGTGCTTAACCGGGCACAAAGTTTGCAGTACGAACGTGAAGGGTGGGGAGAGGAGGTGGGGCCAACTCTGTAAGTTGCTTGTGAAAACAAGCACTTTAATATGCAAGGGGTACCTCAGGGGTCCAAAACCGTGCTTTATGCAGTGGCTCCTGCATTACTCTGGAAGCGTTTTCGAAGAAAAGGGCATCAGCCCCTACATTTTGGAAGGGCACTGATCCAGTAGCGTGGTAAGACTCTTCTGGGAACACCTCCAGATACATCCTGTTGGTATTGCTCCAGGTCTGTGTATGTACATGCCTGAGCAGCTTCGGATGCTGGTTGGATTTATTAGGATCGAAACAGTGTGATTTCTTCCAGCTAAATCTCCCATGCACATAATCCAGTAGTTGTTCTCAGGGCAGGATTAGCACGCGCTAACAGGATGAGGCTCCAAAGTAACCCATAAATCTCCGTAAAAAGATGGGCAGATAAAGTAGAACCTGTTGAGCTTGGTACTGATTACCCAAATGCTCTTACACAAGCCTGACCTTAAGCTGGGAAACTAAGTTTACTTAAGCACCTTGCCGAATCGGAGTTTAACAAGCAGTATGAGAGGCTTCCATTTTGGAGTTTTCCCACAGATTCATTCTAGTGGAAAAAATAGATCTTTCCAAATTTTTATGGCCGGAGTAGATAGAGTGAGTGAGGGATGAAGCTGCTTCTCTGAGCCCATAATTTACCTAATATAAGCATGTGCCCATTTAAAAGCATGTTTCCTTTGATATACACCATGGTGCAAGCGATTTCTGTTCCTTCTGTAAGTTTAAAAAATGACTATAAAAATTAACACAAAAGGAAATTGATTGAGAAAATTATGGGTTTACTTGTGTCCTGTGCAAGTAATTTTATTTTTCAGTGGCTTGAATTAAAAAAAAAAAAAAAAGAAAATTTATCGCAAATTGTGCCATCTGGACAAATTGAGTTTGATGTATTCCTGTTGATAAGATCTGTGTATTAAGCAATGCATTGTGGTGTATTATCCAGAATCAGAATTTATAAAATAAATACACTTTGTCTCTGTGCTCCAATTCTAAACATATAGGTGTTAGGTTTGATATTACTCTCACTTCAAAATAACCTAATTTTACAGTAATAAATTTTGGAGAATTGTCTAAGAAATTCAGTTACTGAATGATATGAATGTTTTCATATCATTATTATAATACATTTTTAAAAATCCATAGGATACAATTCCACACTTTCTTGGCTTAAAATTCTATACTCCTGCAGAGAGTTGAGATCTTTTTCTCTCCGTGGACGCTGAAGGAGGGCGGGATATCTTACAAGTTTGGGATTTTTTATTCAGTTGTGGTTTGTTCACCATATTCTTACTTGACAAATCATCAACAAGAATACAAAGATTGTTTGTGCTTTTTACTCTGGCAAGCATGCTTTCTGCTAAATGCTGTCTTTCACCAGCTAAGTAAAGGCTCTGGGTAGCTCATTACATGTTTTTAAAAGTGTCTGACAGTTGTTAAGCTGTAAGAAAACACAGAGCTGTAAAGAATTGTGCTATTTTGTCAGATCTTGGCACCACAGTGTTTTCCACTTCTGTTTTTTTTTTCCAATTAACTCTAACAAACAAATACTGTGTAGCTGGGGGCCACTTTGCTAATGATTTACCTTTGGGTGTGGAGGGGTGGCTAGTCTGAACTGTGAGTACCACTTAAGCCTTAGATCTATCATTGGGCAAGAACACATGGAGTTACAACCATCACATATCTGCCAGAAGCTGGCATTAAAGTGATATTGTCTCTTTTAGGGTGAATACTCTGTATGTATTGACATTCATACCAACCTTATTGTGACTATCCATGGCTATCTACTGGACGTTAGGAGACTTGTTCTACCTTCATCCCCACTGTACTGTATTTTGCAACACATCATCCCCACATACCATATATCTCTATGCTGTCAGGGAGGGAAGATGTAAAGCTTCCCAGCTAGATGTAGAGAATTTGGTTTTAGTCTTAGGAGTTCTTGAAATAACTGAAGAAATGCCATTAATGAATTTTAGAAAATTATGAGAAGCTTCAAGAAAGATAACTTTATTTCTGTAGTTTTCTGTGCAATACATTAAAGCTAGAGAATTCTTACTGGCTTACTATGGTTGGTATTATATAATGTATGTGATTTAACAGTGAAGCTACTACCCATTCGGGTAGTAAAAATAATCTAAAGAGTGTGAATCAGATCACTGGCCTATATTAAATTAATCTTCACAGCTTTTTCGTTAGTCTCTCATCATGTTATTCATTATATATCATTTGCAGGAGCTTCCTCAGGTGCCATTGACCTGTTACCGTCTCCCAGTGCAACAGCTAACTGGACAGCTGGGCTTCTCATGGATAACAATGACATGATCTTTAAATTTGATGGAAAGCAAGGAGCCAAAATCCCAGATGGAATAGTCCCAAAGAATTTAACAGATCAATTCACCATCACTCTGTGGATGAAACATGGACCTAGTCCAGGATTAAGAGCTGAGAAAGAAACTATCCTCTGCAACTCTGACAAGACAGGCGAGTCTGTGTATTAAGAAATGTTTGGCAAAGGGCGTAACAAAGTTAGTAGAGCGTTACCATCTCTCCTCAGTTAATTTGGTCTGAAAAAAACGTTACTAAGCTGGGGTGGTGCCACTCTAAGCGTTGCTGACTTGATGGCTTATTGAGGGGACTGGCGTCTACCTAAGTTTCAAGCACTGGTTCTCTTCTTGGATAATCTCTGTGAACACATCTGTAGGAATTCATAAGAATTGGTTGATAAAATAATTAAATTAAGTTTAATTTTTTTATTATTTAGATTGGGAAAAACAGTTCTAATTCTTCATTGAAACTAGTTAGATTAAATATTGATTTGGATTTTATTAATTAGTTTGGACATACCGCTTCCATAAACGAAACTAATACGGCGTAATTCGGGAAGATGCTTACCGTATGTGGCTTCCCTGAGAACCATAATGATCCATGATACTGAGAAAAGTCAGTTCTTTTGGGGCTTTTTATTTGGTTGGGTTCTGTCTTTTAGGTGTATATTGCTTTCAAACACATTCACCTAAACAGAAGTGTTGGTGATAGTTCAGATCACTGATCTTTTTGGTCCCTCCTTTCAGAGATGAACCGACATCACTATGCCCTGTACGTGCACAACTGCCGATTAGTGTTTCTGTTGCGCAAAGACTTTGATCAGGCTGACACCTTCCGTCCTGCGGAGTTCCACTGGAAACTGGATCAGGTACCTGTGGTTTTCTCTTACCTGTGACCCGTCCTTCTCTTCATCCTCTTTAGAAATGAGAGAACAACCCAAGTTCTAGCGTAACTGCTTTGGGAAATCGGAAGTCTATTGCAATTATGTTGCAACTTGTAACTGTTATGGCTCTAATTGGGATCCACATAAAACGGATGGATAAGTTAACTTAGTTGAGTCATTTAATACAGTAGGTTTTTTAATTGAGTCATTTTAAACAGTAAGTAGAGGTTTATATCCTTTGGCAGTGGATAGAGACATGACATTGCATATAGTTCCCTAAAAGTTTTCCATTTATCGTTAAAAAAAATCTCCTTAATCAGCACAATGGAAGTGATGGAAACCTTTTCAATAAAGAGTATGCTGACACACAGAAAGGCATTTGTAATAGATTGTAAATCTAATCTGCAGACTTTTACTTTCATCTGCTGTGCTGTATGTAATTTCTCCTTATTATGAAGAGTATATCGGAAGGAAATTATCATAAAAGAGATGAGTTGCCTTTCATAGATTTATTAATTCTAAGCAGGATAAGAATCATTTAGATGAAAGAAAACAGACTTCAGCAAAGTAGCATTTTCTCACAGCAGGTTTCTTCATGTCTTTGAGTCCAAACTATGGTATTGAAGATGTAGATATAGGAACGGTTACTTTCCTAATTCACCTTCAAAATGCATATAAAAAGATGATCTTTGTCATGATTATCAGATGAATGTGGTAAGAAACCATGTGATGATCACAGCACTTGCTTTTCATTTCCATTAACCAGTTTGGAATCGGTTTCTGCTGTACTTGATATGAAATCTTACAGTGTCTAGAAAGGGGTAAATTTACATTAAATTGTATTGAAGATTGCAAGTAATGAGTAATGGGTGTCACCTCAGATAATGCTGTTCTGGGTGCTGGAGATGGATTTGTATTTCTGAACTGTATATTAAGCATCTAAATTAATGATAATACAAAGTTTAGGTAAAGTATTTTGTCTCTGAAAGTTGAATGCAATCAACTTCTCTTCTATATCCTTACAATGAGAAAGGACCAATGTCCTCTCAAGAAATGAAATTTGTGTGTAACGCTTGTAACTTAGCCATGACAAAATACTGGAAAAATGCACTGTCAAAGGTAATTTTCCATTGACGGGGGATGTATTTGATTGTGTGAAAGAACTTTTTTGTCTCTATTGCCGTCTACAATTACTTTATTCTTACTCTACTTTCTCCACATCATTTCCATACTTTTGAAAATACACAGGAAAAATGGCATAAACTGGAAAGTACAGGAATGCTAACATCTTCCCGATTTTCTTTTCTTTCTTATATCACAAAAAAGACAGTGTATCCTCAACTATTGTTTTTTCGTATCAAGCAAATTTTTGTGTGTGATTAGCCTTGCACTGGAATTTGGTTAGCATCCATGTTATTGATGAGCAACATATACTCTTTGTATTTCTGATTTGACAGCATTATTTCCTTGCAGAACATGCTGCTCATCTCAGAAATCTACATCTGGATGATTTGTTGATTTGGGAAATTTGTATGAATTTGGGGATGCATTGTTTCAAAACAACATGCGAAGAATGTGTGTATCTAACTAGTTAAGTACAAGTGCTATTTTTTCTCTAACAAGGGATAAAGAATACCTTGGGCAAGTCTACAGATTTTGTCTGAAATTAATAAACCTAGGGGATTTGCACCAGCAGACAACTTTTCACATCTTCAGCTGACATTTAAGTAGAATCCCAAATATCTGGTGACAGGAACTCATTGTTTGTGATGTAAATCCTAGAGGAACCCAAGATTTCAACTAGGGATGACTGAAAAAGTCCTCGGGGATATTTTGGGATTCAATCAATTGTACTCTGAGTTGTTTCTGGAGAGAAGTTATTTTGTTGAAGCCATCTCAGCAAGAGCATATACTAAAGGCATTCCAAAGTAGTGCTTGACACATTAACTCTTTTCATTTCTACTGTTTGGTTCTAAACTGTATATTTCATTGTCTGCCGACAGTCATTTGTGTAATCTAAAATATGCTCCCAAATTCTAGCACCACAGAAAAGTTGAGCTGCAGTTGGGCACCGAAGGGAGCACCTTCCTAACTACTATTGAAAACTCCCATACGATGGAAACTAGAGACAGGAAAGATTTTTTAGGTCACATCACTCACTTCCTTTCATTCAGCTACTATCAATTGATTCCCACAGTATATTTTCAACTGCTCTTTCTAGCTGAAAAAGAATGTAAGATTAAAGTATAAATAACGTTTGTTATGGGTTGTATGGCCAGACTTCCATGATGATTAGTTTTTATTGTCACGGTGATACTGTTGTAAGTTTTGTCATGAAGGGACCTGGTAAAGATCGCTTCTTTACCTCTTCTTCAGTGCTCCCATCTGCCGTATATGGTAGAGTAAATTACAAGAAACTGAAAATAGAACATATGTGAATAATGGGCTGGTAAGGAACTTGCATGGTTTCAAAGACAAGGCAGTCAGAAATTTTCACTTCAAAGTAGTAAAATTATGCCAGCTTCTAACTATCTACCTAGAATGGTCTACCTTAGAAAGCACAGGATGCTTTAAAACTACATCAAAAAGCAAGTTAGCATCCCGCTACAAACTCCCCTGGATCTCAGTATGAAAAGAAGCTAGGGCTAGATTTTCAGAAGTAGATGAAGTGCTCTAGACACTTCTGAAAATCCTACCAGGTGATTATTTGCGTACTTAGATACTGAAATACCTCTGGAAATCTCACCTTCAGAACTGTTCGTTCTGTAGTGGCATATCCTCAGAGTCCTTGTTTTTTTAAGAAAAGCATGGGAATTAAGCTGTATCTAACAGTTGCTCAGTTCCTCACCGTCTGCACTGCACTATGATACGGGATGCTGTAGATGGTATTGCATATATGACTCTGGAAGACAGTTCAAGGGCTGGTACCAAGCACAGCCATAGCAGAGTACAATGTGGCGGAGTACTTTATTGCTGAGCTCGCTTTATGATTGCGACAACAATCTGTAGCTTGTTTTTGCTGAGAGGAATGCGGTGACCTTGGAATACGGTGAAGCATAAACTAGTGAAATCGTTTATCATTCTTACTGCAGAGTAGTAAAATTTATTATACCAGCTGCTTTGGGCTCTACCTAGTCCACAAGACTACTCATTCTTTCAAGGCACTGGCCAAGAATGTGAGCGTATTGTCATTCCAAATTTAATTTAATTCTCTAGATCTCGTTTCTGTGGCGGGTGGGTGTGGCACACATCTTAGTTGCAGCCTCCGTTCGTGGCTGAACACAAGGAGTCACGTAACATTTTATATAGCTACGCCTGAGCAGTGCATCCGAAGCCTTGCGATACAACGCAGCCATCGTAGCTGTCATGCATAGCAAGCGTCTGAAACCTCCACGTAGTAGTGGCTGCCAAGTTAGCTCTGGGAAGATTGTGTCTTTAAGTTAGTTCGTAGACCTAAGGGTTTATTTTCAGTATGGCGTTCAGTGTATTTAGCCCTATCTGTTACATTAAAATTAATGGACTTTGCTAGGCTACTTTTTTGCTTATTGTGCTGAGGATGCATGAGCTCAAGTGCCATAACCCTGGGCATATGTCCCTTTAGTATTGAACTGCTAACACGAGATGAGTATATCTGTAAAAGTGCTAACGATCAGAGGTAAGAGACTTTAAACTGAAGGTATCCTTATTGCTTATAAGAAACACAGGAAAAAAAGAAACTGATATAGTTTGGTTTTTCCCCCCACTTTTGTCCTTTTGGAAATTAACCATCTGAGTTGTGAAAGAATCCATTAGTAGTAATCTGGAAGAAAAGGTATGGAAAGAACCATGTTAAAGAAAATCAGTGTCCAGTCTCTAATGCATGCTGGGTAATAAAACCTGCGTGGTTTTCCCAAACAACCGCAATAGCTGCCCAATTAGAGGTGGTTCCTTCCTTTTACTTATTCCCATTTCCTTGGAAGTGCAGGTGTTTCCTTTGTTTCAGAATCGTGACCTTTTTTCTGAGTTTCCAATGCAAAGGTTTAAATTGAGTATCATGATGTGTTTGTCAACTTTTTTATCATTTATTTTCTCATACTTAACTATAAGACACTCTTCAAACCTGAGCACTTATTACAAAAAGTTTTGTCACTACAGTAAAAGGCACCTAAATCATCATCCAATTGTCTCACATGGATAGGAACATAGATGTGGTTTTAAGTGAATGATTTAGGCAGCCAAATATAAATTTGGGCCATCTGAAAATAACATATGAAATACAAAAACTGTTTGTTTTTCTTAGAAAGCGGTGATGATTTATGTTAGGGTTCCCCTCTGTTGGGAAGGGATATCATATGCCTATATGCTCATCTTATGGACACATGACTGGTTTTAAGAAAATGATCAGATTGTACAGCCTCCTCTTGCTCACAGGGAATAACTGCATGTGGAATGGGCGTGGTAGGGGCCTGAGCTTCCTGAGCTCCATACAGCACAAAAGTACCCTTGGAGACTTGGGAGTTGGTGAACTTCTTAGCTTACATCTCCGGTCATGTCTCCCTTCAGCCGCTGGTGCTGTGTCCAGCCTTGTCAAATTCCTTGATGCAAGTATACCAGGACTGCAAAAGAGATCAGTTCCTAATAAGATTGTGTATATTAGAAATGGAGTTCTCTTGAAATCAGTGGGAAAGTGTTCATTGATTTTAACAAGGGCAGAATTTCACCCTAGAGTTGTTAAAAAAAAATAAAAATCAGGTCTTCTCACTTCGTTTTCTTTCAATGCAAAGATATTTCCAAAAGCACTTCAGGGAGCTCTGTTAGCAACTCTGTTCTAAAGGTTCGAACTCGTGCCCCCTCCTCTCATTGTCATCTGCAGGAAAAGCCTCTTTGATCCTCGAATTTCTGCTATAAGAAGTGACATTTCTTGTGTATTCCCCATTTCTGGTTAATATAATGAGAACTCTCTCCCTCAATTTCCGTCCATTTTAACTGTTGTTTTCTGTAGCCCACACAGAACCAAATCAAAATAATAGTTTGAATAATGAACCGAGGCATTCAAGCCTTTGGTGACAGTGGAAAACATAACATTAAATAGGACAATGCACGGTGTATTTCACACTCCGTTCGTTATGGATATTCCATTTCTCATACTAATATTGAGGATAGTCAAGCCAAGAGGTATTTTTCCTTCCCCTGAATCAACAGAAGAGGAACACTTTTTTGAGTGGGAGAAGGGATCTTAGCCAGGGATGAACATTTTTTTTGTGTACTTGTTTTTATTCACAATGGGAAATTATTTTCTGTTTTATACCCATGTTATCACCCTGAAAATAGCCTTCCAGCCAACAGGCAAAATCGGTATTGATCCCCTTAAAAACAGGGAATGCACTGCGTGATCTGGAGTCATTCTAAGCCAGCAAAAAATAGATAAACATGCAGAAAGTTATTGTTTCTTTTCTAAGATGAGATAAATTGCTTTGAATAATCCGAAATAAGCCTGCAGTGCTTTTCATTGTGGAAAAGCCCCAAACAATTACTTTCATAATAGGAACTAGAGAAAGAGGTTTAGATAAATCTGAATATGATGCATTCGATCTCTGTGTGTGCACATAGATGATGAAGGATCCAGGCAAGGCCTCCATTTTCATTTAACCACTGACCGCACACAATAGGGTCTTCTGCCTGCAGAAGGCAGTCTTGTCCAGTCAAGCTCTTCATTCCCGTTTACTTTTTAAAATAAGCTGCTGTGCAAGGACATGATAGAGCAGGACTTCTGAAGAAATGTATGTTACATGGTAAGAGGGCAAAATGAAAGGGATTTGGTATCTGGACCTTTTCCTAGTTAAATTAGCTTTTTTCATTAAATTACAGCATTTATGAGCAAAAGTTGTTCTTCTATGCTGGAATTTTAGAAATTGGTTAGTTGAGTGCACCCAGTTTTGAGAAGACAGTCATTCACATTATGAAAGCCCTAGTGGCCTCCTTCTTGAGAGGCTCAGAAAGAAAACGAGTGGATATTTATGGAAAGTACCTAGTATTCTCAGTCCTAGAGGTTCAGGGTACACGGAGGAGATGATAGGCTGGCGCAAGCTTTCATCGTCTCTATGCACTGAATTTCACCTCTAGATAAAAGGCCTCAGGCTTGTCAGTCCCGTGCTTTCCAACATGATGCCCTACTGAAAGTTAACCTTCTTTTTTGTGATGGAGTTTAGTTGTTCATTTTTACTTGAAGCTCAGAAGAGTTTCTTACGCTCTTAATCACTTATTTTACAAATTGCTATGCAGACCTGCACTGCTCTATGCATACATCTTTAATAAAACTACATAAAGATGTAAGTCAGGTGTTTTCCTACAGAGCCAGTAAGAGACAAATGATAAATGAATCATACTAGTCCTGCAACAGAGATGAAATAATTCCAGGACTTAAAAAGTCTTTGCAGCATCCACGGCACCCCACGTGTCTTACATGATAGCCCTGTCTGTTCTGACACAGATTATTTACCAGTTTCCATCTTTAAATGCTATTTTGATAATTTTTTATTCAGCATCTTGCTTCAAAATATTTTTTTGCTAGCACAAGGATGAGTCAGCAGTGCTGATAAATGCTGAAAATATTCTTTGAGACTCCAACGGAAAGAAGCTTGTTTAATATATATTTTTAATGCAACTGCAATATCACTGCTAATAACAAAATCTTGACAAAAAAATCACAGTGGCTGGCAAGAACTTGCTTTATGACATATAAAATTTCCTTTGGGCCAGCTCTGAAGTATTCCCTATAAATTGGCCTGGTTTTGGGCGTTTGTGATTTCTGCAGTCCAGACCAGTGTGAAATGCAGTGACTGTTGTGCGCTTCTGTAAAACTTCTATGACCCTTAAGGAGCAACCAAGCTGCCTGCAGGAAATAATTTATAATTTATCTATTTGCATTTACTTGAAATTATTTGGACAAGTTTCTGTGTATTTGCATTCTGCATTTTGCAGTTTTCTCATTTTTCTGACTGTGATGGTTTTATTATAATGGTATAGGGTTTTCAAACCTGTTCGTGCTGGCCTACTGTTCCCAAAGACTTAAGATGAGCTAGGTCGACTCTTCTGAAAATGATACCTATTATGTGTTGTCTTTCAGCTCTTACATGAGAAACGGTTATTCACATACGTAGTTATGCTCGTTACCTAGGGAAGTTAGAACTGTTGCAACCAGAAAGCCCTTTAGACCCTGAGACACCCATTTTTTCGCTCAAATCAAATCAGAGAAAAAAAAAAGGGGAAAGAAATTCTGTATGGAATGAAAAAGAATTTAAAACTGGCTATAGCACCATGAAATAATGAGAAGTATTACGCTCTTAAAGCTTACTGTGGGAAGGCCCCCAAATCAATTTCATTTCTTACATACAGAATATCTCGGTATGGAGTTATTAATATGCCTAAATAAGCTGGATTAAAGTGTCTGTTAACTTGCCTTGTTTCTGCAGTACTCTGGGGACTCTAGAAATATAAAGCCTAGAACAGAAATTCCCAATCAAGCTATGCATGTGCAGGTGAATAGTCACATTTGTTTCCTTATTTATTGGCTATTTTTAATATTTATATTTTACACCGTCCCTGATTTTTCCGTTATGCCACCAGAGTTTGTACAAAACATGCACAAACTGTTTTGAAAATGTTGCTGAAGAGCAAGATCTGTTACTTGGGCAATTTCCTAGGGCCTCGATGTTGTTTATCTTTCAAGAAAAGCAGGTTGGCTTTGGAGTATTCAGGTGGTCTTTGAAGGGTTTCACAAAGGTAGGACTGACATCTGTATCCTTCCAAACGCAGGTTAGGAGATAAACAGCGTGTGTTATCAATAAATAGAAATTCATTTATCGATGTGCATGAGCTGTTTATTCCAGCTGTTTAATCCAGGTTTCTGGATGTCCGCAGTTCAGGAAGAAAGTATGGTGTTGTTTTTCCATTGATTTACTTTCCACATCTGGATAGTCTCTTGGCAATAGCAAAGCCTAGAAATGCATATGTTTAAGCACGTGATGAACAATTATGTAAAAATGCATAACTGAGCAGCTTTCTAGTTACACAGTTAAAAAATATAGAGTGCTGCCTAACTGTAGTCATCAAGTGTTACTGAACTGACATGCTTGCTTGATGCAATTTAGCAACAAGAAAGGTGGATTATAATAGAATTATTTCATCGTGAACGAACTATGGATCTAATTTACTAAGACACATTGAAGTTACAGCATGGCAGCACAAAGACATGCTGCAACTACAGTACATAATCAGGGCTTTCAGGTGCTTTATCTGTCAGTATGATTAAGCAATTTAATTATTTAAAGCTGTAATTAAGCCATCCATATTTCTGAAACCTACTGTGAAAATAAGTATTACACATTACAAGTTTCAAGGCTACAAAAGCAGCTCACAGCTTGCGTGCACGTTAGTTTGCAAACTCTTATGCTTCACTGCAGTGTTGTCACAGTGCAGCAGCGAATATACATTTTATAGAAAGGTTCTCACCTGAAAGCTGAATACCTTATTTTCTAATGCAGTTATTTTCTTGCACCAAATAAGACAAGAAAAAAAATCCTCGTTCCAGGATTTTTTTCATTGTGCTGTGGGAATGCTGGCTATGACACATCAGGGTTTCATGAAGCTCATCACTGATTATTGAAGTCCATTAGGCCCCAGGGCATGCGGCTGGTTATACAGCCAGCCTGGTGACTATGTGTGAAAGACACCTCGGGGCGTGCATGTCTCTGAGGCTATGGAATAGAGGTTGGCAGACAGCAGGAAATAGCATGGTCTTACAGGGAGAACTTTTCTGGCCCAGCTCAAGAACAGGTGCTGGTTTGAGAGGAGCATAATATCAATAACATGAAATTCTGGCAAATGAAATAAAATGGTAGATCACATTATGGTCCGATTCCAGTGAACTCAGTCTACCACGCTTAGCAAACTGAATGGAAATCTTCCTATTGTATTGTTGTCCGTAAATCCAACTTGTTATTAGACTAGGAAACTGAAGCTTACAGAAATCTAATTAATTGCTACTGAAATGTGCATTAAAATGGAACTAGAACTTGATCTACTAATCTTCCCTTTTTATATTTTACCCATTAAGTTTTATTTTCTTGTCTATATTATTCAGATTGTAGTGGATGTACTTGGTGCAACCTTGGGAGAGAGAGATGGACTTTATATGTCCTCTTACAATTCCTTCCTGCCTTGTTCTGTGTGACTCTCTAATTAACGCCTAATATTTTAAAAATATATTATTATGGTTGATAATGGTTTAATGAATCTTTTATCAGTAATTCGTCATGTGAAAGTGACCATATTAACAACTCCACACCTAAGACTGTAGGAGACATTTAGCTTTAGTATGGATTTGTCAGTTCTCGCTATACCACCTCCCTAGATCATCAAAACCAATTTTCTTATTTACAGAACTCTTGGGATGTATTAGGAATGACTGTGGTGGGTAAACCAAACGTTTATGATTTACGTGATTTTGAAGAAAGATCAATTTCACTTTTCACAAAAAGCTCTACTTTTTTAAGATATTGACTATCTTCAGACATAGATTTAAAAAACACTTTTTGTATCACCAGACTTTCAGGAGAATTGATATCTACTGGCCATATTGAACTATTATGATATTAGTGGGCTTATTTGCTGCAGAAAGTAAAAAATTCCTGAGGGCTGCATTAAACATCTGCAAAGCTTATAAGCCAGTGCCTCCGCCGGTGTAAATCTGCCCCGTTCTCAATGCAACTGCTACTGCACTGGCTGAGAATGTAAACCTTTGCTTTCTTACCACACAAATATACGCTCTGTAAGAGTAAAGGGAATGTCAGCAGCTTTTAAATAAGGTCAGGATAACTGTGCAGTTGTTAAAATCAATGCCACCAGTTAGAAATAAGCTCTTCAAAATGTGCTCGGCTCCGTGAGCTTTGCCAGAGCATGACAGAGCCAGGATTTCTTCAAAACTTAACATTAACCAGCATCTCAGCCCTGATTATGTTACAAATAATTGTGAATCCATTTATAGTTTAGTAGTATTATTAGTGCTGGCTAGAAAATGGAAATCCTTATGAATGATTTCATGTCTTAAAAGCATTTTTTACTTTAGACTCGCATATTCTTTGTAAGCAGGAAACGAACCCTACAGAAGCTTCCTAGGCAGGCAAAAGCAGGATCCTCACTTGCATTTTCCCTTAGCAGAAATTGTTTTCCAGTGAAGCTGGAAGCTGAACGTTTCTAAGCGCAACTTTAATGTTAAAAATTGCAACTTTATTGAATCATAATTTCAGGAAAATTACTGACATGCTTTAGTATTGTTATTGATAGCTGTAATATTTTTATTAGGTGGGGGGTTTTTTTGTATTTGCATGAGTCATAAAAATCCTACATCAGCAAGTAAATTTCCAAAAAGAAACATCACTATGACATACCTGTTGCACAGAGTTCTACTATCATATTATAGCATACTTCCCAAGTTTTAAAGTATCCTCACAGCAGCCAGTTAAGTGCCTATTCCTAATTTACTCACGCCTGCTCAAAAATAGATGAAAAGCTGCAGGCTGATAGTGCACAGATCTTCCAAGCCCTGAGCTGGTATTCTTCCAAACGGACAATTAATGGTATTCAAGACACTGAAGAGTTTTACTGCATTTTTTCAAGCAGTTAGTCAGAGTTCAGGGTCTTGCTAAGTTATTTTCCAATCTTACAATGATTGTTTTATTACAAATTCAGCCTTTTCTCTTTCAATTTGTTTACTCCAATTAACCTGTGGACTCGAATTTGTTCAGAGCAATTTACTGTCGTCGTTGTAATTGGATACGCAGCCTGGATGGCATTTTTTACTCTTTGCGTAAGTGGGCTCAAGTTCTCTCTCACTGAGGCACCTCTGCTGACATCATTGGATTTGGATGCACTCCTGAGTAAGGGTTTGCTGCAATGCTTCATGGCCGGCACAGAGACCCTCATTTCAAATTCAGTCTTCATTTTCTGTGTTCTGAATATTCAACTGAATGTGGCTGATTTAATGAAGATTCTTGCGGTAACTTATTGGCCAGTGCTCAGCTAAAGTAAACAGAAGAATAATTGGGATCACAGTTAAGTGTATTACAATTCAAACAGAAAATGATTTTATTAATCTAACTCTAGTGTGTATGCAATAGGAGACCCTACTACTTTGTATGCAGAGGTAACAGGAAACGTCCGGTTTTCTTCAGATAACTGCTGTAGGAGACCTTTCTGAATGTCGTACTTGGCTTCCTTGCAGTACTGTTCTTCCCTTCCTTGACTGTCACTTTCTAGTTCAAGCGGACTACTTGTGTTTTGATTTCAGAAATGCACAGCCCTGAGCTGGCATACCATTTACCTGTGGACTTATCTTTAAGTATTTAAGCAGTTACAGTGGTTTTCATTAAACTATCCACGTGCTTACGTATAAGAGCCATTCTAATTTGAAGTTTCAATTGCAATTTTCATACATGTTAAGCAGTTTGTTTTGTTTAGGAATTTAGGGATCAAAAGTCAGCCCAGAAATAAATCTGCACCTACGTTAATCAGCAGCTAATTAAAACACAGCCATGCCTTTCTCACCCACCTTTCAGTTTTGTGTTACACATAGCAGTGGCTTGGACTTACGGAAACACATTCAGGCTGGTGGAGTGCTACAAGAGACGGTTTTCTGCAGCGCCTTTAATTGCTTGCCTTGGAAGTTTTCAGGAAAAGAATAAAGCCCGTTTAATTGCTCACCACGCAGCTTCTCGTAAAGGCTCAGGAAGTCAAGTAATCCTCTGATTTCTTACAAGCTCTTGAACTTTTTTGCCAGAAATGTTGAAAAACTTTTAAGGTTCCACCAGTTGAAGTATGTGCCTCTTTCCTCATGACCTTGACAGCTGGGTGACTAGCCATCTTTTCAGCATTTGAAAGCCTTCTGCAATCCTTCAAGCCAATGAATCAGTTCTTGATGTATACATGGACTTACTATCATCCACCAAAAACCCCTTTATCCTTTAAAATGATGTAGACTCCAGTACCTTATTCCTTCCTGCTTTAATTCCTAAGTTCTGTTGGCTTTATATGAAATAACATTTGCTTGAAAATTTGAAAGAAAAGATCAATAAGTCAGTATTTCCTGAAATTTGCACACTAAATATATCGGGTTCTGCTAGAAATGCCTGAGTTCCAAGTTGTGGAGTGCTACTTTTAAGCTTTGGTATGAAAAACTGTGTGTATCGCTGTACAACTTCGATGAAAAACATCTCCCTTGAATTTCATGCCTTCAAAAATCTTGTCTATCAGTTTCCAATTTCATGATACCTCTGCTAACAGCAAAAATATTCAGGTACTTATAGTTTAAGGGCATCTTACAATAATTATTTATTTTAAACTGAAACAGTAGTTTAATAGGACAGATATGTGCTGCACAGTCAGTTGCAGTGTCTGTATCTGTGCCGAAGGCACACAAGGTATTTTTCACAGTTTTATTTTGAAATAGAACAGGTCATCGAAAACTCACAAAGTTTTCATTTTATCATTTCCAAATTTCAGTACAGCTGGTTAGTTTAATTATCAGCTCAGAACACTAAACGAAAGCTTTACTACATTGGATCATGCACACAGTCTGTTGATGTATCATATGTATTCGTGTGCATTGGGAATGAAGGTTATGTCTAGAGTAACAGAGTATGAAACCTGCATGACTTCATGCATTAATGGTATCTTAACCTCATGCCCATAATTTGAAAATCAGAATACAAACAAGTCTTTTTTAGTGGCCAGAAGAAATGCAAATATTTCTTAGCCAGCGGTGCTGTCCTCTTAACCTAATCAGCAACGGGAATGCTACATAAAAATTAGCGATTCCTGTGCACCAAGGGACGGGTGGGTGTATGCTTGCTGTGCGCTTGAGGGGAGCGCACAGCCCCACACTGTTCGATGCTCTCATAGATTCACTTTCATAGTTGGCTGCCCCAGAGAATTACCTTTTCTCTGACAATAAATTAGCTACGCTTTCAGCTGTGATTTTCGTATGACAGGTACAGTGTAAATGTGATTTCTCACGCTGAGTGCATCCTGTCTTCACACCCTTCAGACATGTTTAGTCATCTTCAGGAAACACTTGATATACAAGCCCTTTCAGGAGCTTCAGAATCTTTTCTCGTAGAGCTAAAACGTGAGAGGACAAAAAGTGTTAAATGAAAAAATAATATTTAAAGCTTATAATTCAGAAGATGCTTTGTCACACTTCAAGAGTAAGAGTAAATACTAGAGAAAAAAGAAATCTCAGAAGGAGATACAGATCTCCTCTACACACCTCCAGGTACAGATAGCCAAGAGATACAGGGTTACATATCAAAATATGTATTTCGCATATGTTCTTGAGATTTTAAATTATTTTTTTCATAAAAGGAAAACCTAGGAATTTTTTTTTTTTTTAAAGCAAAGTCTTACTTTATAGTAATGGTTTCGTCCGCCATCCATTAATATCTGTAAGTCTGCTACTTATCTGAGTAAAAGTGAGAGGGAGGCATTTTTAAGAGAACTTAACTTCCATAAAGTTTTCTGTACAAATTTATCAAGAAACTCAGCCATCTCAGGTAGTTTTTCTTCACAGCATAGAAGTTAGGTTTCAAAAAGAACATGAGTCCACATATTTCCTGTGCAATGATATAATTAGCTCAGGCTTGGTGGTGCTACAGTGGATATTAATAACAAACCAAGTAGAGCAATCACTAGCCTTGGGCAAGTAAAGCAAATTCTGAGATAGTACTGGAATGATACATGGGTGTCATTCATTAATATTTCAAATATTCTTCAGTTGCTGAGTGTAATCTACCTATATGTCATGCTGTACATACATAAACCCAGCTCTGATCTCAGTTTCGTTGTTTAGAAGGAAGAGAAAAGGTTATACAACTGAAAATGTCTCATGCATGCAAAATTCCTAATTTTAATAGCTGTAGTATATAGGGAATGACAACAGATTGGAACTGGACCTTGTGTGTTTCCACTTATCTTTTGGAGTTACCTGCGTTTATAATGATTTATGGGTCTTATGGTCTTGGTCGCAATGGATAGGCTAAACCAGGATTCTTTGGGACGTTTTGGTATATTAGATGTACGTTCACATTATGGTACAGAGGGAAAAAAGTTGACCAGAGTTACTTTTACTGTTGATTTGGCTTACCTCTGTATGGTCATAATTACTTTTTAATATGTAATCTGAAGTATGCTTATTGGTGTGTGATCACTTCACAGCCTTTTTTTTCCCTTACCCCTATGCGTGCTTAGGGATGTTCAGCGGGTTCAGCACACTGTCTTTGAATAGGGCACAAGTGACTTCCAGTCCCGGAGTGGAAAGTAGCAGCAAACACTAAAATGGTGTTGTCGATCATGAATTGTTGAGTACTTTACAAAAGCAGCAATGCAAATTCAATCTATCCTTTCCATGAGGAGTAGTGCCTTTCAAAAAAGCATAAAGCTGGCTCCTGGGTCTGACTGAGAGTGTTGGAAGGGAGAAAAGTAGCAGTGAAGCAACAGGATATGTTGAATATGAGGATCTCTGAATCGTACAAGAGAGAAATACAGACAGAGCTTTAGTTCTTGCTATGAAAACATAAAAATAAAACAACTACTGGGCAGGGGGATGAGGTAAAGAGACAAGGGAGGAAGAGGATGACCATGGATAGGAAGAAGGAGAAAATGAGTACAGAAAGCGGAGAGGAGAGAGGTCGATGCTGCCATACAAAAGTCTGTGCTTTGTTTCCAAAGAATAAATTTTTACTGAAGAATCGCATGATATTATTTTGGGGGAAGCAAACTGTACTGCTGAGATACCTGAGAAAACTGAATCACTTGATATCTGCCATTCCTTCTCTTAAGTGGGAAGTTGCCATCAGCAGAATCACAGCAAAATGAGAAGGAACAAAACTGCAGATAAATAAGCCCTTATTTCTTTTTGGCATTGAACAAATCAAAAAGAAGTATTGGATGGGTAGTTTCATTTTGAGGGTTATTTTATTTTCAAAATTCTGCTGTGAGGGACAGAGTTTTCATTCCAAATTACCTTCTGACCCTGCCAAAGGTTCTAGGGATGTTAAGAGGGAATATCTGCTCTTGTTCCATATGAATCGGTTTGGGTCTATTATAATATACTTTAGGGGATCATATTGGACTTTTTGTCCTCAATATTCAGATTTTGTTTTCCTCTTTTTGTTTTAAAAAAGTGATACACAATTTTGAAAACACCTGAACCATTTTTGCTACATTTTGGCAAACACAAAAAGGCGTATTTTTCAGTGTTGGGTTTTTTTCTGAAGAACCAGTTGTCCCATTTCTAGCAATAGTAATTTTATCTTAGGAAGATATCTGTAATCCAGCAGCCATTTTCCAGTCAGCAAAACAGTGCTTCACAGGGAAAATTTCAGCCAGCTCAACTGTGAATAAATGTTCGAACATTTAGATAATTACTTTAATGATATCCATAAAACTTTTAGGGTTTGTGCAACACTGGTATTGAACATTTCTTCCCACAGCCTATTTGTTTCATGTCCCTAATGTCAACCCAGGACTATTCTGGGATGCAGGCCCTTAATGCTGACTCGTTTCTTCCCATAAAAGCACTAAGAACATGATTGTGATTAGTACTGAAAGCAAGCTATATACTGACTAAATAACAACGTTCTCTAGAAAGTCACAAATATAGCTGATAACTAATTACCTCTGTATGGTATATAACATATAATCAGCCTGTCTGCAAAATGCCAGCTGTGTAATTAAAGGCCCAGCAGTTACCATTTCAGTAAAGAGACTATGCATAATATTTGGGTTGTGTAATTTCCCGACTTATCTTTGAGTATAAATACGGAAGCATGGACATACAACCATTCTTCACTTTACAGAAATTATTAAGGTAGCCAAATATGACTCATTGCCACCTTTTATCTGCAATAAAAACAAAATAGCATTTGCTTTTCTGTGCATTATGTCCTAATTACCTGCTGGAACGGCAGTAAAAACAGCACTCATCTGTGTGGGGAAGGAGCGTCTATTTCTTGTGTCTTTCTGCAGTTATAGCTACCTCCATCTCAGACTACAGCAATATTCAAAATTATTGTAGTGGGGTCCCACATGAATAACACTAAGTGATTCTCTGGAGATATCCTCTCAGTGTAATGTGAGAGTTATGTAAGAGCAGGAATTCTTTTATCTCCGATTTGCATTGTGCACCTTCAGCACAGCAAATATCTTTCAAGTAAATCACCTTTCCCAAAATGTGGAAATCGTGAAAGGGTGTTTAATGCCTGTGTCAGCTCTATCTTCCTTTGCTGAGTATGTTGAAAGCAACCCTTGCAAGCTTGCAAGCAGAGTCAACACTTCCTTCAGAGACAGCGAGCCTTTGAAGAGGGATTTGCCAGGTGATGGAAAGCCTTCAAAGAGCCAGCAGTACCATGTTCAGCAGCAGAGAGGTCATTAGCCCAGGGGAGTATTCTGGTGGGCTTTCTTCTGTGTGCAGACTACCCAACCCAGGAATCCTGGTATTTTCCAGCTGGTAGGTGAGGACTGAGGTATCAAGACTGGATATTTATTTCATGAAGGAAAAATAGCACATAGGACTTCCTGTGGGACTTGAATAGATAAGGGGCGTCTAGTACAAGGTGAGTGATGCGTGTAGGTGGGAATGTGTCAGAGGGAGGAGGAGGAGGAGGAGAGAGGAGGTCTTTTCAGAATCCACTTTTCAGAGCTGAGCCCAAGTGTTTCCCCTCAAAAGCAAACAAGCCACAACTAGCCTGTTTGCTTTGTCTCTGGAGCCTAGTTTGCATTAATCACACTCGCTGCACCTTCATAACATGTCTAAATAACTGACTGAAACAGGCATTATATTTGTTCAGACACCCAACAGCAAGGGAAGGATATATCATCCTATTTGGAACAGTGACAACCTCCTTTTTCTTAGTGCAACCTCCTTATGCTCGGAGAGAAAAAAATGCTCAGTTATTGAATACCCTTCAGGAGTACGGCCAGACTTCTCAGCTGCCTGAAATCTCAGTCCTTGGAGCAGCAGGCAGTCAAGATGCCTGACTTAAATGTAACCTTTAACATTTGAGTATTAGTATTTCAGTCAGGTATTTAGAAAGCAAACTGAAAAGAACCAGTATATTAATACTTGAAAGGTAATTGCAAAGGATAGGAGGGTTTGTTTTGCATTAATGTTCATAGTCTTTTTTTAAATTATTATTAGCACACTGAAAAGTACTTCCTTGGTTTTCTAGCAAATAATACATGTTTCAGGAAGCTAGTTAAACATGTATGTCATTTAGTTTATGACCAGAACTCCATTTGCAGACCATATGTATTACTGAACCCCCCAAAGAGTAAAAAATAAGTTCACTGCAAATCTCCTAATAGAAATATCTAACAGGCAGACTCCCTGCACCTATCATCTGAGCAGAAGGCAGACCGCGGAGATCAGAGAAAGTGTTTTAAACTCCAGCTAAGCTTCAAAGATGAATGATGAGGCCTCATGAGTGAAATAAAGTAGAATTCTACATACGCTGTCTTGAGGTGGGTATAAACTCAGAGACCAAAACCTCATTTCAACTATCTTCAAAGATAGTTTGCTCAAAAGCCCCCACTTCTTTTCAATTTTGGTTATACATCAATTTTAGAAAGGACATTAATAATGCAAGAATGTAAGACTAACACAATTTGGGCCTCAATGTACATGAAAACGTTATCCCTAATCTATTTGGTCAATTCTCATTGATGTATTTGTGATAATAATGTGTACCTTTGGGAAATAAAAGTTTCATGCTTTGTAAAAGAATTAATAGTCAAAATTCAAAGATTTAATTGAAAACTTCAGTAAAATAATGTCAATCAGATTTCAGGTCTCAGACTGTGAAACAAATGAGGTATTTGGGCTACTTCAGTTAGGTAGGAGGTCAAAGGATCTGGTGGTTTTAATTTTTTTTCCTTAATGTTATTCTTATTTGCTAAGTGGCAATAATGTGTTCAATTTGTGAATAATTCTCAAAGACGTTATCTCTCTAAGTCTTTGCGTTTTTTAATCTCTGATCATATATATAGACATTTGGATATATAACATTTATAGTAGTGTCTGTAATTTAAAGAGATGTTTAACAGAATATTTATACTGACAAATCAGAGTGTAGGTCAATATCTGGCATATAAATAAATAAAAGAATCATATAATCCCTTTAAAGTTGGAGGCAGAACATTAAGCTTGTAATATTTATTCTGGCTAAGCTTTTGGTTGTTCTTTTTATTCCTCAGATTCAGTTAGATAAGGGTTGGTTCAACTTGATTTAAAAAAATATTACCCTGTTTCATTATTAGGTAGAACGTGCATTCATCTCAGAATATTGATCATTCTTTCCATTTAGAAAGAAGCTGTTTGCCACCCCGGTAGGACCAAGGGAATTCTTTATTGAGCCTGACAAGCTGCAGCATTTCATGGTGGGAGGTGTAATGCCGCTTTCGTCCCGTTCTTTTCCCGCTCTCTGCAGCAGCAGATTTCAAAGGGCAAATCCATGCTGACAGTGGCCATGCTGCATTTCCGAAGCAAAGTTCTTTGCATTATCTGTAATAGTTTTATTTATTCTTTTATATGTGCAGGTAACTCCTTTGTGGAATGTGGGTGTGGTTTGCAAATAAACAGCAGTAACCATCATATTGACTGGTAGATCTCGAGCACCTGACAAAGACGGTCAGCATAACTGTCCCCTTTAGAATGGGAAACGTTTGGGAAGCAGAGAGCGTGTCCAACAGAACGCTGCTTTTAGTCTGTCTGCTAAAAAGGGATCAACGGGTAGGATGATCTTTTGAACAAAATTGACGAAGAGCATAATTCAAGTTCCCACACTAATAGAACTGGGCTATTAGAATTATTTTCATCCAGAAATATTACATGTACAGGAACTGATCAAATGCTAGTCGTCGTTTTTTAAAAAACACATAGATTGCTTTTCTAGATCATCTGCTGGCTTTGGTAATAGGAGGAGCTTCCACTGGCCAAAGACCATTTTACAAAGAGTAAATCTTCTTGTGCTAATACTGATTTTTCAAGTGTACTTTAAACTTTTCCAAAAAATTAAAAAGGGGTGAAAGGGAAGCTGATGGCTTATTTGAAAACAACATCAGGTTAGCATTCCTCATTCTTGTTTTAGCATTATTTAAGCACTTGTTAAAATTAATTTTAGGCTGTAGCTTGTATTACTCGCTGATGCGAAGAAGGTGGTAATGGTAGAGCATGGACATATAGGGTAGCAATGAATTTGGTGGTTCCTGTATATGTATTTTTATTTTTTATTACTGACAAATTAGCTAAAAGCAAATAATGTGAATGAGATTTAAAATTTGGTGCGTATTCATTTTATAGATTATTTGGTTTTTTTTTTTAATATAGATTTATGAGCCTTAGTAACAACCTTTATAGTATGTAGTATTTCAAATGGGTCCTTGTTCTCCTAAGTTTAGTGGCATCCATTTAGTATATTATCTCCTGAAATATACAAAATATTTGTTTCTGTAAGGTATTTGCCAGAACTCTTTATCTGCTTATTTGTTGTATTTTTGAGCAGGAATTGCAGAGGAAATGTTCTGTGGTCTCATACTATTAGCATATAATTAATTAGGTTTGTGCAGTATGTATAGAGTTCCTATGTAATGATGAATAGACCTCTTAGCCTTCTCTAACCTGAAAGCATTAAGTGACTTTTCCCAGTAGTAATGCTACAAGTACGGGAGTGCCACACTTAAGCTATCTTTTGGCATTTGACTAAGACGTGTCTAGTTTGAAAAATTGTGATAAGCATTCTATTAGAGTGAAAAGCTGAGAAAGCTTGTTGTTATTGTTTAGGACTGCACATGGTCTACTTAGGTAATGCAGGGCTTTATTTCTTCCATTTTGCTGAAATGTAATTGCAAAATTTTATAATGGTTTAATGCTGTATACAGCTACGTTAACTCTGAAGTTGAACTTTTGTTATTGTACAATGAATGTAAACCGATGGTAAATGCTTTTTTTTCAGTCATCCTAGGTGCTTGTTTTCAAGAGGTGAGGTCAGGTTGGGGTCACCTCAGCGTCGCTCAAGACACTAAATTTTTACCTCCATTTTAACTGCTTAATGTTGTCACTAAATGAGCTTTTGAAGGTTTTCTGTTGATGAAACCTGAGGAGACTGGAGGTGTCTTTGAAAGTCTTCAAAGTAGTCTAACTTTTTCTGTTGACTCTACAGGGAATTTAGCTACTTGTTTTATGAAGAGGAGACACTCTTAAAATGCACATCCAACTTTAACACCTAAATTAGGTAAATGAAATCATTGCCCCTTCCTCTAGCCCCAGGCGGCTTGTGGCCTGTATATTTATTTTTATAATCCATAAAGACAAGAGAGAAGGAGCTATAAAGTGTGTGGGTCAAAAATATCATCACTCAGTCAAAGAGATCGGAAAGCACGTAACTGGTCATAACTGGTTATGGTTAGTGAGTGTGAAAAGCTAAGCAGAAATTGCCTACTTCAGGCATGGGCGATATAGGGTTATCTACTTCTGATAAACACTGCTATATATATAGTTTACTCACCTTTTAATTTCCTGCTACTCTGTTGATGAATGAATGTGCCATTCAGAAATATTCATCTGAGTACTCTTAAAGAAAAATGTTTTGGTTTAATAAGGACGCAGGATTTTAAGAGATTCAGTGAGCTTGTGATCTATTGACAAATTTTGAGTAGTTCTTTTGAGATTTACAGAAGTTCTGTGATATCAGGAACATCAGGCATAAAACTTCAACTGGATGCTGTCTAAGCCTCAAATGTATGCTGTGTAACATTTGGAAAACTAGTTTGAAGGAAAAGCCAGCATGCATAATTATGCCACAAAATTGAGTTTGAACTCACACCTTGTGTGATACTGATGTGCAGAGTGAATCCTGAGCATTTACTGTGGCTTCTTTTGTTTTCATTTTCTACCATGTTATGTTTTATTTTGTTTCGGGGACTTCTTCTGTGTAGAATGCACATGGAAATGAATGACTTTATGGAAAAGTTGTATTTGTCCTAATGAAGATTTTGAATTTTTTAGCCACTGCTAAAGGAATATTTTACAAAATGCTAAGAAGAAAGTCTGATGACTGCGGGGTTTTTTCATACAATGAACGTTTTCTGATACCTAGTAGACTCTTCTTCCTTAAGACGGCTGAAAACGAAACAGTTATCTAATGCTCCTTTGAGATCACTAGTTCAGATAAACAGTTGGACTACTAAGTGCTGTTTGACGTTACATCGGGGTACTCTTCTGCCTTTTGTTAGTTCATGATCAAGTGGTGTTAATTAATAGAAAAACAGGAAAGAAAAAAAAGGAAAAAAGTAAAATAACACTACCAGTATGAGTTATTGTTCAGTAAAGCTTTCTGTTAGAGGTAATGAGTATTATAAGAACAAAGAGCAGCCAAAATGGAAACCTTTTTTTTTTTTTTTTTTTTCATTATTATTTAGACAACAGGAGAGGACCCTGCTAACTGCTTATTTAACTGGTCTGCTTACCTCCTGGCTTCTAACTCCTGCCAAAATCAGTGCTGCCTCCTTCATTGCGCATCAGTTTCTGACAGCCCTATGAGAAGGGAATATTGCTTCTGAAACAGGGTGCCACTTCAACTGCACCCATTATATACTCTCATTTAAAGACCACCCCTCAGCCTAGAAAGCCTGGACAGGGGGTTGGCCCAATGCAGAACACCATGTTCAAATGATGTTCACTAGGCTTATTTACTTGAGGGAGAGAGAGAGTTTAATGACCAGGAAAAATTTCCTTACTGATGAAGAATAATCAACATGTTACTTCCTAATCCCATGACTGTTTCTTTACGGGATCACTATAACAGTTTATACTAATTTTTTTACCTTATATTACCTACCACAACTTTGTTATTAGGTAGCTGAAGGAATGTCAATAATAGTTTTATTTAATAGTATAGTTAGCAGTTATCAGTTTTCTGTTAGCTATGTTTCACTTCAATAGTTTAGTTTCAATTTCAGTCCAACTCAGCTATTAAATATGTGGTTTCTGAAAACGTTTTATGTAAGTTTGGATGCTCTGATAATTTCTCTTCTTTTAGCAGTTTTTAAATCGATTTGTTGTGATAGAAGCTATGAAAGTACCCTGAAGTCTTTACAACTAGAATAAGAGACTCACAACTGGTAGAATAGTACAAATTGGTCTAAGAAAATATTCACACTGATAGGAGCTGTTTGGGGTTTATTCATTTTAGTGATTATACCATGTTGACATTTTGAATGTTCCCTTTTTATTTTAAAACACTGGAAATCCATAACTGTTCTGCAAACCTGTTTTCAAATTTATTTCGCTCTAGGTTGTAATAAGAAAAAACAAAGTCTCTGTGTGTATGTATGCACGCGCTTATTTATATATAGTATACATTTGTACATCTATACATACAACTAAAAAAGCTAGAAAGTTTGGAACCGCTGAATTGTTTTTAATGCATCCTTCCCCACCCGCTCATCTCTCAATCTTACAGTAATGTAAAAGTCTTTAGGTACGGTACAGAGTAGACTAGGCTCTTCTAAGGGTAAGACAGGAGAAAAATCTGTCCAGGTGAATAGGCAGATCTATTTCAAAATAGAATGGTTTCTGATGGAAAAGGGCCAGCAGTAATATCATGCAAGATCTTATCAGGGGACTGCAAAATGAGAAGCTAAGAGATGTCTTTGGTTATTTTTTTCTCCTCCTCCTTTCTTTTTCTGCAGTTAATGAATAGAGGTTTACCATTAGGTTTTTTAATTCTTTTCAGTTCTTATACTCTGAAGGTTGGTTTGCAGATGACTCAGATGTCATATGTGGTTGGAGTAAAGCTGGCTTCATTAAATGATGGAGTAATAGAGTGGATATTGTGATTACAAAAGAGGGCACAGAATACTGCGATGAAAGACGGTGATCTACTCTGCCTGGCAAAATGCCAACAGCACAAGGGAGACTAGGAGAATCTATCTAGCAGGGAGGTCAATGCTACAATTAACATCCTCTCTCCAGCATATGGGGCAGGTAGTTTAGGCAAAAACAGATAATAAATCTTGGGAAACTCAGAGTCAGATCTACATACTTAGCTCTTTTAAACTGAGGATGATACACAAATCAGATTAAAACTAACTCACAGTAATAAAACATTTGCCCCAGTTGCCACAGGGTGACTGCAGTGTCTTTGTTCATCCTCTTCTTTGAGACAGAAGACATTTGCTATGTCAGTCAACCTCAAAATCAAACTACAGAGCTCTGCGAGATTCAGTTTCTTCTCTCAGGAAAATCAAAGATCAAAACATGTCTCACATCTGTAAGTCTGGTACTAAATGCAGACTCACCTCTTTTAGGTGCTTGCTCTTCCTTCTACATTCATTTTAATGTACATGGAGGGAAAAGGGCTGAGGAGAGAGAGAAAGGATTGCTTTTTTTGTCACTACAAGGTAAATAGGCATTTCAGATAAAATGCAACAAGGCATTTCCTATGGGACCATCAGTAGCTATAAAGAAGTACACTTGGCAAGCATGCTATATAAATGTATTTTCAGGAATTAGTGTTAGACCAATTGGTATTCTTGGGGTATTTCTCAAGAGAAGAAAATTGCTAAAAGATGGTACTTCCCTCACCAAATTTTCTGAATGATTTAATGGACACCCACACTACTGTTTGACATGTTAAATAAACCATACTGCATAATAAATATCAGAACTCAGGGTATTCTAATAACATATTCTACCTATATTTTCTTAAGAATACCAAACAAATCTTAGGGCTGTTTCCTAAACAGTCTGTGAAAATTTGGTTTTTTTAACTGAAAGTAAATGTCTAAATTGTCTAAACATTAAGCGGAATTAAAAACATGGACTAGACAGTGAGTAAGCATTGAAAATATCAGTTTGGAAGGACTGTGATTTGGTATGTACTTATTTGCATATAGCATTTACCTGAGAGAGGTACGTGAGAAAATCCATTAGTTTTATAGTCAATATGTTGTACTCAATAGTTTATATTGAAATACTTGTTTTATAAGGTACACAAAATACAGTTTTAAAACAATCAGCATTAAACTGCATTATCTTTTCAATTAGTGAGATTATAAGGGCAAAGAAGTGCCTCCCTACTTCACCTCCAGTTCCTCTGTTTCAAAATGTACTGTGATGGAAAATGTCTTCTGCTTTGCTTAGCTTCCTAAATAAGGGGTCAATATAGCGACGTCTGAAGAGAGTTTTAGGGCCATTGTCGCCAGGGTTTCACATTGGCTGTCTATGGGCATGTAACTGGTACCTCATTTAGGAGCTCGGACTTGCTCCACTGTCAGTAGAGCCTTGAGAATGAGATTCCTGTGGCTCCCGCCCACCTTAACATAACCCGAGAGGCTCCTCTTCCTTTTGTGCATGCAACCAGAGGTAGGGAATACGACCTGTGTTTCGAGTTTCCTCACCAGAAGTCCTATGAGGAAGCAATAACTTACTTAAGAGTTGCATAGGGAGTAGGGAAGTCTCTCTTTTGCTTCCTTCTCTGGTTAATGTTCTTCTGATACTTAATTGAGGTTCCAGAAAGAAGGGATTAATTTGCACAATGTTCCATCTCCCTTATTCTAGGACTGAGCGTACACGTTCCTTTACAACTGCAGAATTACATGGCAGTAAAATGCACAGATCAGAAGATAAGCTGCTTTAAGGTCTCTGAAGGCTAGTTTTAAAAGAAATAAATTTAAAACACAAGTATAGAAGAATATTTAATTTTCCAAATTCCCTCCCCATGTATGAAGCTGACATAACATCAGCATATGTATTAGAGAAATCCAAGTTCTGATACAGAGAGTAGCTATGGAAGAGCTTCCTCACAAAGGAGTACAAATTACTCCATGTAGCTAACAATTGGAAAGGTGGTGATGCTCCAGTCTCATCAGCATAAAAGCATTGGTCCAGAGCCACGCAAGCTGGTTGGTTGGGTTTTTTTTTCCCTTCACTGCCTGCCATCAGCTGTCAGAATTCAGGAACTTGCTCAGAGAGACTTTGTGATCAAATTCAAGCAGGGCTATGCAAGCTAAGGTTCAACCTACAAGTTTTATGTGGAGGTTAAGTGTGCAACAGTATTCTTATGGAAAAAGCACTGAACTGGTAGATCGTGATGACACTTTTCAATGTATCACCCGTTAATTTAACTGGAGGGAGTATATTGATTCCTTCTTTTCCCATATACGGTATATTTTTCTTCCAGCCTGCCTTAATTACTCCATACAAACTGTATTTATTGCCACTTCAGAGGCAGGGCATATTGATTTTACAGACAGGGAAAAACGTGTCATGTGAGGGAGCTGCTAAAGGATAAATGTAGAAAGGAAAACCCAAAGAGATTTTTTTTAAAAAAACCCAGTACACAATATGAATATTTTAGAGCTTTATGTGAAGTTTTCTGAAGAGGTTGTGGAGATACTGGGGATGTATTTTTTTGCCACAAATGTTTTAATCCTTTTCAGTTTCAGCAATGCTTAAGATTAAGTAAAGCCAAGAGACGTGGCAAATATCGGTTCTAATGCACAGAGCCTATAACTGAGGTAGAACAGATAATGCTACAAGACATAACAATTTATATTACTGGATTAATTTGATTAGTCTGTGTTTGCACTTTGCTTTTGTTTATTTTCAATAGCTCTTCCCCAAAATGAATATGCTGGCAGATTATACTGTAACACAAAGCCAACTTGAAGTGCGTATCTGTTGATTCTCACAAAAGCAATTTTTTACTATAAAGTCTGCATATTCACAGCAGAAATATATTTTTCGTCATTATATTAGAAAACAGAAATGCACTAGGTAACCCAGGTATCGAATGAAGTAAGCACATCCTCAGTACTGAATATCTGAATCACATACTTGTAGTCTACACTAGGACAATTTCAGCAGTGTATCTTTTGTTCTTGGTGGTGATGGGATAATTAAAAAAAAACAAACCACAAAGAAATCATAAGGTGCTTGCAGCCAATGAGAAAAAGAGATAAAAAGTCAGCTGTGTAACTTATTTCCCTATATCACTTAATCAGCTTTTGCAGGTCGCTCAGCTACTGAAATTTAAGGCAAAGATTTATTAGAACTCAAAAGAGAGCAGCAGAGTTACAGCAAAAGCCATGCCCTAAGGTCTATTCTTTTCTTTTTTTAAACTAACATGCCTTAATTGTAGAAGTCTGTGGATGAGACCTGACAATAGGAAAACAATTAAGATACTAAATGAGTTTCTAAAGTAACAGATAAAAGCTCATTCAACAACGTCTTTGAAGTTCCCATTCATCAGAGACAACAGCTATAAACCCCTGAGTGGGACAGGAGAAAGCCTTTTCTATGCTTACCTTTGGATTGCCTTCGTGCAAAAACTCATTGGTCTTGTGCATAATAACTACACTGCCTAAAACTCTTAAGAAATGTTATTTTTATTTTGTATATGTAAATATACAACATTTTGCTTTAAAAAATTGCAAATATATGTAACTTTTTCACTTTTACTTGAAATCCACTGCCAAATGTCTCCAAATTAATATCTTTTTCAAGCTTGCTTTCTTGCAGTGGCAGTATTCCTTAGGTCCCTATTAAAGGTGCAATGAAACTGTCTGTCAGGACCTTTAAGTCTGTTGCCTTTGAGCTCCCTGTTTGTTTGCAGTACGGTGCTTTCTCTCAGTGCTATAAAAATATATCAAAAATATATAATAAAATATGTTGATATTTCTAAACATATTAAAAAATTTATGTCAAAATACATTGCAACCATTTAAATGTCTATTTAGTGTCGCCAACAGAAAAGAACAATGCCAAAATTTGTAAATTTTTACAAAGCTCTTTCAGAAAGGATTATTTTGGAGATGGAAGGAAAAAGTGGTATTTTCTAAACTCAGATATCCCTATCCCCATCCAAACATCACCTGTGTTCTGTACTCTGAACAAGGGTAGTGGGTGCCATGCTTTGAAGCAGATTTACAAAGCATGTGGCTGCTTTCAGAACAGGGCAGAGGGTTTGATCTGGGTGCTGTAACTGAGTGGATAATGCTAATGCCTTTAAGCATAAGATCAAAGGGAGATTCCCTGCATTTGTTGTCTTCTTTACTGAAGTGAGATAAAAATGCAGAGCCTGAGTTGTCTCTGCATGTTTACAGAGTTTTCACAATGATGACCCCCATCAGCTCTATCGAGATGTGCTTGCAAATAAGGAAACTACTTCCATTGTTAAGGTTTTTGTATAAGCACTGTACGCATTCTGTACAGGAGCATACAAAGGACTTGAGGTAAATGTTTTGCTTGCTGAAGGACTTGCAGATTTATAAATGTAGTAAATGTCCAACCAAAGAGAAAGTGTTGCTGTTAATAAAAGCATAACAATGATTAATAATATTAACTATTAATTAACAAGCGTGATAATAATTCAACCTCTTAATGAAGATACGATGCGCTGCAACTCTTTGTTAGTGGAAACAGTGCCGCCTTCACCTTCTGTAGACTTTGCATTTTTCTAGACATGCACAACCATTGGAGAGGACATTTTTGTACAGAAACCGTGACACACTAAGTATGACTAATTTTCTATTATGCTACTTTACAAAAATATGCAATTTATAATCCCAAGTGTACTCCTGACCTCCTTGCAAGCAGAGGTAAGCATTAGTATTCTAGCTGCTTGGGTATTGTAATCCCTATGTGAATGTGGTTCTTCCTTCATTAATGATCCCATTGTGCTATAAATGAATGCAATAGCCTTCTCCACTATAGTCTTGATTATAGAGTGGCCTAAATGTTTTACTTATTGAAATACTACCAAACAGCAGAAAATAGATTTATTGAGAGGACACAGAATTCAACTGCCATGAAGAAAAGACTGCTACTGAAGTGCTCCATGGTCTTAAAAACAGTTACAGTTCTGTAAAGGCCAGTTCATTTTGGAGTGACATTCCGGCAAATGCGCATCAGTTCAGGCAGAATGATTTATATTCTGTAAAGTTAGGTTGAACAAACAGAAGTGCACATTCTTTTTTCAATTTAAGTCACCTCTGTTGATAAGAATTCAATTGTAGAAGTGAATTAATTCATTCAATGTCAATGTTTAATGGAAATCATACTTAGAATTTTTCCATAAAAAGGAAAAGAGAGGAGCAGATTTGAACACCTTTGCTATTTCTGTGTGTATCTTTTATTCACTTTCAAAAAGTTAAGCTCTGTGTTTGCAGATTTAAAACACTTCTAGTCTGTGACAGAAATGGAAGTATTGGTCAGGTTGGCCTCACCAGCCCAGCTATTTGCAATGACCACTACACTCTTCTTAATAAACCACCGTATTTTCAAGTTTTTAGCACATAACTTAGTCTCTTCTTCAGCCCAAGTACACAGAGAGTGTCCCTCTGAGGAGATGCACTAGCCCCATTAGCATTTCCTCTGGCATTTGACCTGTGGGCATGAGCACCACCACAACACAGCTGACATTCTCGCCTAGTTTAGGATTATTTTTGCGGATGATAGTAGACAATTTCTTCTCACGTGCAACTATTTAAATTCGAATCAGTTAATAAGACTGGAATTAAGCCTAATTTGCATGAGAGTTAGTGAAAGAATGTGACCCAGTCAGCTGACCAGTTTGTTAGCAATGTATTTTAACAAAAACAAAACAGCAAGGGGGGGAAAAGGGCCAGAATAAAAAAAAAGGCCCAATGGTATTGAATTTATTGTTTTGATATCAATTAATATTTAAGGTGCTATAATAGATTAAATGCTGTAGTTGAAAAGGTAAAATGTTAACTCATAGCAAGGGGAAAGAGGAATAGCAGTACTGGAAAAAAAAAATCTGAAAGACGGGTGGGAGGGCTGTGTATCAGAGGGATATAAGAATGAGAGAGTTACCTAGAGGATGAATTCCTCTATTGCTGCTTGCAAATACTTGAAATGGAAAATTCTTTCAGAAAAGAAAACTTAGCTGAACTCAAAGTGTTTACCACTCTGCTGATACTAGCCAAATCACAATGAAAGAAAAGATGGAAAAGAGCACTCCAGTTCGGTTGAAAGCATTTTAGCATTTTCAGGTGAAATTGTTACAGTTTCTACCTTCACCTTGTTGTTTGGGTTTGTGGGTTTTTTTAATTTTCTCTTTTATGTCTGAAGTATGTTTACAATGAAATGTCGTGACCGATGAAAACCAATAATTTGGGATATTTTTTCCACAGAGAATTTAGGATTTGTGGTGGCTTATTTCTAAAAGGGAATTCTGAAAATCTGTTTTGCAAAGGAGTTCTGTTGTTATTCTTGTGAGCCTCCCAGTTCACATTAATAATCAGCAATTAAGAGAAGTATTGTGAAGCTGGCACTAGGTAAGCAGGAGTGGAACAAAGGAAGTGACAATGTCTGTGGGGTAGGGCATAGCAAGTTTTCAAAGAGGCCTTGCTTAGCCAGAATTTGTTCTGCCTCCACCAAGGTATAGCTTTTCCAAAAGCTTGAAGCTAATCTGGAAGAGAACTTGCATTCGTGTTATGTAGTTACAAACACCTCCATACTAGAGTATGTACACTTTGTGCAGTCCACTGGAGTAGCCAGTAGTTGTGGTTCTGCAATGAATGCACAGATTTTACTCTCTAGACTCTCTAGACTTTTACTTCTTATCAAAGCTGGTATAAACATAGAACATCTTCTAATCTCTATGTGAAAGGAGTGCAAATTTAAAATAAAGCCCTATATATTTGTCATCCTTTAAAGAGGATCTGATTCATTCATAAACCTCCATGTTCCCAGCATCAATGACAAATGACATCGGTTTTTCAAAAAATGGTGGACTGTGCACATAGAAATAATGTCCACATAACCTCCCCCAAATATGTCATGGTAGGAGCTGTCTATGTAAGAAAGTCATCACACGTCAGAGCATGGAGACAGCTTATGCACCTTTCAAGAACTTTGGAGGGGTTGGTCTTTCTTCTTCAAAATATGGCCAGAGGAAGACTGTGGTAGTGTTGCTGCTGTACCTCACAGCCTGCTGGTTACAGCAGTCACCTTTAAGATAGCAAACCTGAATTGTAATTCCTGTGGCTAAGAGGATTTGAACATCTCCCATCTTTAAGAAGAATGCCACATCAGAGTGATGCTGTTTCCCCTCTATCACCTTCAGTACAACGATGTTTATGGAATCAGAATTGTAATTTAGCTGGGAAGAGACCTCGGGAGGTCTCTGGGCCAACCTCCTCCTCCGAGCAGGAGCAGCTGTGAGCTTGGACCAGGTTGCTCAGGCCTTTATCCAGACACATCTTGAAAAATCTCCAAGGATGGAGGCACAACCTCTCTGGGCAGCCTGCTCTACTGCTTGACTGTCCACATGGTGAAATGAATGGACAGCTTACTTTATATCCAGTCTGAACCGGTCTTGTTTCAATTTATGTCCATTATCTCTTTGTCACAGCATGCACCGCTTTGAAAAGCTTGTTTCTGTCTTCCTGGTAACTTCCCCCTAGGCACTGGAAGGCTGCTGTTACCATCCCCATAACGCTGCCTCACTCCAGGCTAAACAAGCCCAGTTCCCTCAGCTCCTCCTCACATGGCAAGAGCTGGCCATTTTCTTGGCCCTCCACTGAATTCACTCCAGTTTATCCAAGCATTTCTTGTATTCGAGGGTCCAAAACTACGCACAGTATTCTAGATGTGGTCTAATGGATGCTGAGTAAGGGAGGCGGTGTTGAGAGGTTCAGAGCATGTTAAGACACTACAAAAGGCATCAAGAAGTGAATGGAGTGGCATGCTCTGCTTTTCAGAGCTGGATTAAGGTGCTTTCTTCAAACAACCTGTAGAAAATAACGGTTCAGACCACTTAGGCAGAAAAAAGGGGCTTGTGTCCCATACCTGCGCTAAGTAGTGCTATTTATAGTAAGTAGAGAGCTTTCCTTGCCTTCCTTTTCTTCCTTCTTCTTACTGCTTTTTGTGGATGTTTGAGTGTATTCTGAGAACACTTCCTCGGCAAAGTCACACAAACCAGAAAGATGGAAGTAATATCTGCTTCCTCAGCTCTAAAGGGATAGACTCAACGTGTGCACTGAGTAGCACTGACAGGTTGTGCAGAGCTGTTTGCGCGGTCAAACTCAGT
>NW_008824932.1:1325976-1375172 GCF_000699105.1 Pygoscelis adeliae
GAAAGCTAGGCAGAGGGTTGTGAATATGCATGGCTCTTCAGTACTGAACTGAGGCACTGGGACGCTTCTCGAAGTACAAGTTCTCTTTGTGTATCTAGCCAAACAGGTGAATGATCCATTTTGCATGAGTACGCCCCAGCTGACCTAAGTGAGGCTAAAAGAGCTGTAAGCTGTAAAGTGCCTGTTCTCATGTGTGCATGCCATGCCCTGATGTACAAAGCCATAAAAAGAGGCATTTTGCAGACCAACAAAGTCTGTTTCTAAGCACCATGTGCTTCTCAGACCAAAGTACTTTGGTTTCAGTCCGTTCCTAAGCATTCCAAGATAAAACAGAAAAATCTCTGACATTCTTCATCAGAAGATGCTAAGAGCTTTATAGCTAAGAGCTATAAAGACATAAATCTTTATGTCTTACTTCATAAGATTTATACTGAGTCTGTTTTCATCTATTTCATAAAAGCATATTCCAAAGCAATGGCTTGTAATCAGCACTAAGACTTCAAGCTGGTTAATTCACTGTGATTTGCTTAAAACATTTTAGAGGCAGACTGACGTGACAGAGTGATTAGAGCAACCTAGCCATCCAGCAGTCTTTGAAAGCCAAGCTCACTCATCTGTAATTTTATCTCATTAGGATAGCTTTATAAATTAGATTTTTAAAAATAAAGTTCTTACTTGAGATGATTAAAATTTCTTTATTTGCCGAACTAGTAGATCTTATGATTTTATTTTCATGGCTTCTCTGCAATCATATTACATTCCATTGCCACTGTGGAATGCATGCAGGGAAAAAATTGGCTTCCTATGTTAAGAAGGTGAAGAAGGTGTCTGAAACGACAGCATAACAAATTACACTCCACAATTATTTATTTCATTATTTTGTTGCCTGTGAAATGGCCAGGCATGAAATACTACCTACTGCTGAGTGACTGGGATGTATTCCAGAGTTTTTAAATAATGTTATTGTTTCCTTGCAGAATATTTGTTTTTACGCTGGGACCCAGTACAGATAATTAAAGATCTTTTGGTGGAATATACATGTGTCTGTGTACCTAAGCTGTATTGAAATCCTATGACAATTAAGCACCTGACCAGCTTGGGTGCTTTTGAAATCTCAGGAAGCACTGAGCTGAGACTTTAAGTGCCTAAATTCCCTTTAAAATAAAACTTGATGTGTTTATGTGTTGGAATTTAAGGAAAAGCAGGCAAGTGATGGTTTGAGGACTTCGCCAAGCTGTCTACACTTGCACTATCTTATGTTCCAGAATGTATCAGAAAAAATAAAGGTTAGTAAGTACTCTGTCTAGTGTGGACATCTGCAGTTGGACACCTGCATTTTTCTTGGAAGCACTGGAGCCCAGTTGCTGGAGTCTTGAATTGTGGAATTTATGTAATCTTGTGTTTCCAGAAACATTTTCTTAGAAAAATGTAACTGCCCTATTGGTCAGTCAATAAAGTAATCAGACTAGCTACACGTTATCGTGCTCTTTGTGTACATGACGTCCCAAAATGTTTGGGTTTGCTATATTAAAGTGCTCTGGCTTTGGCTAAATATGAGGAGGATTGCTCACTCATTTAATAGCACTTGGGGCATCCCAAGCGATGCAGTTTAGGGTTGCAAAACAGAAATACTCTGGAACAGTTCTCTGAAAAGTGTCAAGTATTAACGCCTGTAGTTTTTGTCATGCAAGATGTCTCAAACTCAGGCACGTCATTAATTTTGTTTTATATAAAATGTCTGACACATGCAGCTGTGACGCATCACATTCTAATGATCAGGTCAGGAAACTTGGCAAGCTGTTTTTCCTTGAAAGGGAGGAACGCATAATATTATTCGTGATTGCTGTTTGTTCAATAAAGTTTTCAGTCTTCCAATTTATTTACTTTCAATTTTGGTTTCAGTTCATTTAACCTTCAGAAAACATTTGTGCTGTCTACTGCTTACAAAAGGAAGGCTCTAGCAGCCCCTTGCTGCATTTATCTCTCGCTGTGGAGCTATGATGTCTGCAGTAATAAATGTATGTGTTTGAAATAGAAGTGATTAAGTTCTTGTTGAAATGTCTTCTGGAACAAAACATTAGCTTTTCCTTTCAAAGGGCAGATATTGCAGCAGATAGCACTTAACCTGGCCAAGGACAAAGTGTTATGTTTAAACATTACTTTTCTGCTTGCCTGTATGAAACAGCAAGGATATCTGCATTCAAGCACTTCCATTTCTTAATACATCAAAACAAGTATCTCTACAGAATTGAAAGTAGCATGATTGTAACTATTGCTTCATTTTAAAAAACAGCCCACCCATCCTACCAATTTGCTGTGATTTATTCTTTTGAACTTTTAAATCTGAAAGATACAACAAAGGAAAAAAGAACTGGGCAGGCATTGATATTTACACGCTAGACTTCTGTCTTCAGAGGCACTGATTCATCTAGCTGTACATTTCTGAACTAAACCCAAATTTGACCATCTTGCAGTAATCCCTGGTTGTCCAGCTCAGAAATTCATATGAGATTTGACACTAATATTGTCATCTTGAAAGTACATCGTAACTGTGGCTGTTGCTTTCCAAAGCTGATGTATATCGGTGAAACTATATAGATCCTAATTTTGCCGACTATCTGGGAAAAAGCTCAGGGCCAAAAGATGGAGCATGGAGAAGATTGGAGTTTCCTGCCCAAATCAGGTAGACACAGACTACTTGTCCATCTGTGTGTATACAGAGCACAAGAGGGGTCCTTCTAGTGCTATGGAGGTCCTGATGCATTGCATAGGACTTTCTAAGTACTACTGCAATAAGTTAATAATGACAATTGAATCAAACCATTGATAACTCATCAATCTAGGGACTTAAGTGCTATGTGTTTTCTTAATTTGAAGCTAATAGGGATCCCCAGTAACTATGCCGATACGTCCCAAGTATGCATCTCTTACATACAGTTTTGTATTCTCAGAAGTCAATACAGACATTAGGAAACTAATATTATGTATTAACAAATGTGAAAATATAGAGCAAATACCAAATTGTCTGATTTTTCTATTTTATCCATGTCTTGTTTTCAAAGAGTGTTTTAAGATGCCTCTATTTATCAAATATATTCTGCAAGTATACCACGAGTGTTTATCAACATTGTTTTAACTTTCATTAATTTTAGTGATGTATAAATTGCAATAATGATATTTTTTTCTATGAGTGGAATTTGAAAACAATACAATTTAAAAAGCGTATGGGATATAAAAATTAGTCGCCTGAGAATAAGTGCTAATTAATATTTTTCTCTTGCATTCTGTCTTTCAGATTTGTGATAAAGAATGGCATTACTACGTTGTCAATGTTGAGTTTCCTGTGGTTACGTTATACATGGATGGAACAACATATGAACCCTACCTTGTGACCAATGATTGGCCTATCCACCCTTCGCACATAGCCATGCAGCTGACAGTTGGTGCTTGTTGGCAAGGTAATAGGACAGCAAATAATAGACAGTAGAATTATGAATTCAGACCAAAAAGAATCTTACTTGTCTCACTAACTGCATAGTAAATAAATCACTAGAAGGTTGACGGTATAAAATCAGAAGTAAATCCAGAGTTAATAATGAATCAAGGCCAAGGATAAAAGGGATGGCACGTTAACAGGCTTTGCATTTCCATCACCTAAAGAAGCATTGGATACAGTTTGTGTATTCAATGTGAAAGATTGTCTTCCTTATCTTTTGTTTTCACTTTCTTTTAATTGTTTCCCTTGTTCTCCAGCTTTAAGCAAACTATCTAAATATTACTCTAAAGAACTCCAGTTCTCTCCTTTCAGTCTCTGCGTCAAACTTCTTTCACAACTCATGGCCCAATACTGCGCTCTTCAGTTGGATGTGTATCACCAGTAATTCCACTAATTTATCAATTCACCCCGTTATGGACTAGATGTAAAAGTGAGAGTAAAATAAAACCAAAAGTCACAACCCCAGAGCCATACTTGTATGGGCCTTTGCTTAAATATTAGTTTTTCCTGTTTTCTACCCTTTATAATCCCACTCTTCTCATTTTTTTTCCTGGTCCTTATGGCACTGTTTCTTTGTCTGTTCTCTGCCTTACACCTGAAGCAGTCCTCTTTTTCTGCTCATCTGCTCTTGTAAAGTTGTCTCTGTTACCCTTCCATGTTGATTTTCTATTTATGCACTATGTCTTGTTTTCACTTAAGACAAAGTATGAAGTGAAGCCAACTGTATAATTAGGAAAAACATGATTGTGTTTCTTCCCCACTCTTCAATGTTGGCTCACTTTCCGTTACTACCTTGTTTGCCAGTTTGATCTCTGCTCATTCACAATATGTTATCTGCAAAATTTGGACATCTTATGCATGTCAGAGCTCTTCAGTGTAAATAGTATTAGAAGCAAATCCAGCTGTTGAACACCTTGGAGTAAAGATCCAATCTTTACTTTGATGACAACATGCAGAATAAAGCCACACTAATCCTAAAAACAAGATTTGATAAGTTTTGGATATTGATCACTGAGATAGATATTATGATAGCTAGCTAATCAGCATGACGCTAATCCCATATATTTGTAAAAGTATAGGCTGAATCTTGTCTAACTGGTATTTGCACGTGTAGGCTTCCATCTCTATAGGATGATCTTTAGGTGTATTAGAATTTTTCAGTGACGTTAAATATACAACAGAATACATTTAATTTTATTCCAAGGGAATGTTACTCCTTTTTTAGCTAAAAATACGTAGTGAAATACCTATCAAACTCTTGAGAAACCAGAACTTCAGTTTAGCCAGTAGTTTACTGGGAGGAATAATTGACAGATACCAATTTGATTTACATGGATTGTCTTTTAGTTTGGTCTGGTTTTTTTTCTTATGTAGTTTTGGTGCAGTATTTTTAAATCAAAGTTCCAGAGTTAACAAATGCAGGTGTAATTCCTGAATGGAGTAAATTCAGTTGTTTCCAGACATGAGCAAATGCCACAGGGACTGTGGATAATCATTGAGTATTGCCTTCTGAAAAATCAGCATTTCTCAGTAGCTGTGCTAAAGAAATTTTATTTTAATCCCTTACTTCATGTTTATTTCTAGGTTCTTCTGCATAGGTGTACATAAATATTTTTGTGCAGTATTTGTATTACTTCTGCCCCTTAACTTCTTTCATTCATAATTGTGTTTTTATCACTCTCTAACAGCAAACTTCAGGGGTTTTTTCCCCCTAAAAGCCTCAGTATTGGTGGGAATCCACTCCTCCCAGCCCTCGCCTGGATCTCATGTTAATCATCATGCAGGTGCCAGGTTTTGAGAACTGTGGAGCAGTAACTGTATCCATGGAACGTGCACCGTATAAGCAAAAGCTACGATGCCAGTTTTGCCACAGTGCCGCATCTGTGGGTTTCATTTACCTTCAAGGCAGCTGAATACATAAGAATAATCTTGTTTCCTTTGCATCTTTGTCTCTTTATAAGCTCACATTAAATTTAGACCACAGACTATATTTGTATTTAAGCTCTTAAACAAATAGAAAGTTGCAATTGTTTCCAGACATTTTTAGCTTTGCCTTGAATAATTTGATGGCTTAATGAATAACCATTCAGGATAAGATTCTTCTTCCTTTTTGGGGAAGCATCTGATTTAAACTACTGAAATTTTGCCTATTGCTGCTGTCAATATTTACTGCAAGATTATGTTCTTGCTATTTTAATAGTGTGAGAATTGGAGCTCATCAAAAGTAGAAACAAATTTTCCATCTCATGAAAATGTCAAGATTTAGCTAAGATAGTGTGCTAAAGATTCTGATAAACTATCATATGTCAGGCAAAAAGGTGAACTTTTAATGCTTAAATGAAACAAGATTTCAAGATACTGCTCTTGGCAAAGCTTATCTTCTGATAAGTTTGTTTTGATCACCTCAAACTATTTTAAATGAATGGTATGGAAAGTCACTTCATTAATAAGATTCAGCACTCTATTTGAGTCTGTTGAATTGTAATTATTCAACATATAAAACCAATCTATCCCGTTCAAAATGTTAATTTTCAAAATCCATGTATTTCAAGAAAAAGTGGATCTATCAAACAATTTGACTATAAATAGTTTCAGTGAAACTGTTAACTGGATCTATTTAGGATAATACATTTTGGCGAGTAAGAATAGGCCAAACCTTTACATTTTCAAAGCATTAGAAAACTGCTTTACAACCATCTATGATTTATTTCAGTAAAAATATGCAGTGATTTTGGTGTCTTAAGCCATTCAGGGGTGTCCTTGTTAAGAGGATATGAGGAGTTTCTAGCTCTGGTTTGCTCAGACTATTTCCTCCCCTTTTCATCAAAGCATTGGCAGAATAAGAACACAAGCTCTAACCTCTTCCTTCAGAAAGGACAAGACTTTTTTTTTCTGTCTTTACTAAACCATTTTATAGTTCTGAGTCCACAGTATCCATTTATCAAAGTCAAATTATTTGAAAAACAATCTCAGACAACTAAATGAACCAGAAGAAATAACATTCCTTCTTCTTACCACACCAATTCTGATTTGCTCACAGCAAAAAGTAAGTCATCATGACTGTGGGGCAACTTAAGAACTGGTGGGGAGCAGGAAGAGTGAGTGTATTTAGAGGGCAAAGCAAAAAATCAAGAACAAAAAGAATTGTAATTTACTCTGTTAGCACTAATAGGAAAATCTGCTACTGCCATGAAGGATTTACCTTTTCATATATGACAATTTTCAGTTCTGGTCTGGAAACTGGGAATTGTTCTGCTGTTTCTCTAGGAATCTGAGAATCCTCCAGGTTATGAGACAAGTGACTCTCTCAGCCCTGGTCTTTTCATCACTTACGCCGGTACTCGTCCTGAGGTTACATAGCAAGTATCATGCTTGCACCTCCTTCTTGTCTTTCTCAGAGTTACGTCATGCAGGAGTCTCCGGCACAGAAAGAGAATTTTTTTCTTTGAGATTCATATTTCCTATTATTGATATTTCAATTCCAGAGTAACTCTTTTCTGACTTTTATAGCCTTGTTTATAGCACCCATTATGAAAAGTTGGGTTAGTTTTTATTTCTACCTTCAGCTGTTTGAGTGAAATATAAGAGCAGTTTAAGTTCAGTGCTGTTCTCCTGAATCTAACATGAAAACAAACCAAATGTGCAATCTCTCAGGCTTACATGATAAAACTTTAGCCTATGATGTGCTCACTGTCCCATTTGCATCAAACCATTTGCCTTTTTTTTTTTTTTTTTTTACTTCAACATTCCAGTTGTAATGCGCAAGTCTCTCTTACATCTTTACCCTTGCCTCAGCAGGGTAAAAAGCATGCCTGATTTTTTTTTCCTGATTTTACACAATATTTCTTTAAATAATGTGAGTTGAGTGTTAGGGCTGTCCTAGGAGGAGGAAAAATGAGCCTTTTCCTTAAGAGCAGAGTCTTGTCTAGGGGGCAAGAGGGTATCGGAGGCAGAAGTCAGGGTCCCAGTGCATGGATGGCAGCCTGGAGACAAGCAGAGAGCGAAGACGGCTGAGAGAGCAGAGCGCCAGGCTTTAGCGGTGATAGACGAGAACCTTCCTAGGGTCTGTCAGGCACTGAGTAAAGTTTACTGCAACCCAGGCAGTCACTCAATTACCTAAAACCAAGTCTGGGGGATAGTTTCCAGCTTTAATGACAGTTGGGCATGAGGAAAATTGTATAAAAAAATCTTTTTTACGTTTTGTTCTGGCATATTCAATATGAATTTTTCTCTACTTAAAATTAGGTATTCTGGATGTTACTCTAGTATTATCTTCCTTTTTTAATTTAAAAACCTTGGTTTTTTCTTCAGGGACCCTAGAAGGCAGAGCCACCTCATTGATTTAGGGTACTATCACAGTGGTTAGCACAGAGTTAATTGGTTTGTATTTTGTGTAGTTCATGTTTAATACTGCTATACTTTAGGGGGGGTAGTTTATTTGAGGGTGGGAGTTAAAGCATTATCTTTAGGCTAAACTGTTTGTGTTGATTCAGTTACATGTGACTCAACAGCAGTGACAGCTGGAGACAGAAACTTCTTGCCCTGTTGCAGCCTATCATCTCCCACAGAGTGCCAGTCTGCACACACGGCAAGTCCTAACTTACTTCTTAGCTGTGATTTCAGTGACACTAGGCCTGGGAAAAGGTAACACTGGCTGCAGAGCTAAGCAAACTGGACTCCTAGTGAACTAACTGCGGGCAGAAATGGACAGTTTGGAGTGCTAGTACAGCTGTTCCTGAAATGAGGCCTTTATGCACCCTGGTAAAGTTTGGCAGCTTTCTCTGCAGATACTTAGGGTTAAAGACATAACTTAATTTTAACTTCTTTAAAAGGCCTTTTTTGTTCACGTCAGTGGTCTCACAGCAGAATGCTATTGTAGTTCCTGTTTTCTAAGTAATTTCTGTTTCCTATTCTATTTTTCTTTTTTATTCTCCTGCCATTTTCCTCTTTCCTTAACCTAGGCTGGAGACCATTTTTTTAATAGACTCCTTCTGTGGATTAACCTTATTAACCTTATAGGTCAGCACTCTGCTGACATATCAATCACAAAGTTGCAGTCAGAGAACTGACTTACTATTCAAGGCAAGAAGAATGGTAAGAGTTAAAAGTTGGAGAGGGATCAGATCACTGAGAGACAAATACACTGTGGGCAGCAGCCTGTATCAGTCACCCTTGGACTTCCCCCAGAAATTAAGATATTCAACAGGTAAAGATTACCCCCTACGGTGCATTCTAACACCAGTGGGTCATGCCGTGGGGGCTGACATAGCTTGCACCAACCTGAGGCCTCAGTGGAGTGATACAAGCAAACAAATTAATGCAAGGCCACTTAGGTAGATTTCAACATAATGTGATGCTGAATATCTGTATACTGATGCTTCTGTTAGTACAGCAGAGTTCTCTCTATATTGCCCTTCTCTTCAGAAACAAGATGGATTTCAACACACTTCACAGATCTTTGCTGGAATTTTAGCTGTAGCAGAAATACAAACCTATGTGGAAGGCTAGTTTAGGAGGGTGTTTTCTCGGAGAGCTGCATTTGCATTCAAATCTGTCACTAATTCAGCATAGATATATGTCCCTTACTTAATTGAATTTCTGCACTGGGGACTATGCACCGGCACAAGAATGTTATTTGGAGAATAGGAATATAGTTTTTGGGGCAACATTAACATCACTTGGACTGTGATCTACTCTAAGATATGTAAGATGATTGTAACATTTTTCCGTGATTGTCATAATTTCCCACAGTTCCCCTAGAAATAACAAAAATGTATTGGCTTAATTGTGAGAGATTATAGAGTGTTTGTCTTATCTTGAGAAAAAAATAAATAGCGTAAGTTATACAACGCTTTTGATCTATGGATCTGTTGCACAGAGATAGGTTAGCATATGCATACCTAAGAGCAGGTAGCTCTTAGTGTTCTCTGTACTTATTTCAGATAATGCTTTAAAGCCTAAAGCTGTCTGTGCGAGGTCATCAGGTTACGATATCTACCAAGAACAGGGGCAGATTTCAGTAGTGCCATGTTTGATGAGTAATTTTCTGAGTCATTTTTGTCTGCGTGATATACAAAAAAAACCACTAAAACTTTTTTGTGCTAAAAGGCTCTGGGGGTATAAAAACTTGAGTCGCTAATTGAGATTACTCCTGAGATCTATGTTAGGTTTCATCCTGTTTAACAGCCAATCTACTTGTCAGGGAATTAAACCCAGCTCCCTAAACTGCCATAATAAAAAGATGGGATAAATTTTGGGGCTTGGACCTGAGGACTTCAGAGCCAGAATGTCTTGCAACTGCTTCCAGATTCACTTCAATCTTTATGCTGGGAACCTGAATAATCGATCATTCCTTATTTATCTGGCTCAGTATAACCAGAGTCTATAATGTCTGAAAAGAATCACGTCTCAGTTGGAAATTCTCTTGATTCATCATTTCCAGTGAAAACCTCATTGTGCTTAGATTGCCCTGATAATTACTTGCTCATTATTAGGGTAGGGCAAAAGGCCTAAAAGAAGATCTGTGAGCTCAATAACATCACTTGTTTTGACAAAAAGGCATGATTGTTCTTTGGAGATTGGTAAGTGAATGCAAACAGCACTTTGCTTCTCTGAAGTCAAAACAAGACAACTGTAAAATTCAATGGTAATCAAGTTCTGTCACGCTTTATATCAACCCAATGTGAAATTAAAAAGAAAAAACCCAAAACAAAATGGTGTCATGGAAGTAGGCTCTGCTTCATTAATGAATGCGCCTTAATGCCATGAAGTCTGAACCCTGAGAATCTTCAGTTTCCCCTGGACTCTCCAATGTTTTATCTAACAGAACCTCCTCATGGCTGGGATCAGAAGGTGCTTGCTAGATGGCAGTCCTTAACCCCCCAAATTGTTATTCATCTGAGAGATTCTAGCTGTTTACAACAAGGTGACGTGTATACTAGAAGCATTTGTTTTCCTCCATGTGTATAAGGGAGTCATCCTGACCGATCTGCCCACAAGTAGGACAGGCATCTGCAACATACTCATCTAAAATTAAGTAGGTTAATTCTGCATTTGATCTGTTGTGTTTGAAATTTCAGGCACCAACTGTAACTGTGCTTGTGACTATTTAGGAATATGCCAAACACAGCGATATTGTAAAGTCTTGCTTTCATTGGCAGCTTGATCACTCTCCACTGGGGGCTGCTGTGTGGGTGCAGCGTACTGCCTTTTCTGGTGCGTGCGTCCTCCGACTTGTGCGTCCTGCTCCAGCGTGCTGTCGTGCTGGGCTTGGTGTGAGCACAGGCACCAGCTGTGAATAGCACAGGAGGGGAGTAACACTCAGAAGTAGTCAGAGGGTTATAAAGGTCTTGTGGGGAGGGAACACCCTGACCCTCGTGTAGGAGGTGCCCCTGCCTAACCCTACCCCTAGGCTGCAGCTAATATCGTGGGACATTAGTAGACCCTGATAATTCTAGTTATCTAGATAATTCCAGTAGCAGCATGCACTTTATTTTTGCAGCTCGTTCGGAGCCCTGTGCCTATTTTATGTCTTAGCTATCTCTTTCTCAGAACCATAACCCAAGTGTCTGCTATAGTGGTTTTATCTGGGGGGAAGCCCAGCAGGCCAGGGCAGGACCCTTCTTCTTCTGTATGTTTTGGTGTCAGTGTGTGTGCTGTACTTGTTCACCTCCACCAGCATTCACGCTTAGCAGAAGAGGAAAGTAACTCAGAAAGATTTTTTCAAGGTGACCCTGAGTAAAGTTCTGATGGGAGGGACCCCTCTGCCTGAGCTGCCCTACTTGCTCTGCATTCATAGAGTTCCAGACAGAAGAGATCAGAACCAGCATAGGAAAAGAAGAATCCCAGTCCAGAAAATAGTTACTATTTTAGCAAGTGAAAAATGTGATGCATACTACTTTGACAATGACTAAGGAGTGAACAGCATTATAGTGAGTAATTATGTATGTCAACAGTTCCTCTGCATGCCTCCCACAGTCTGTTGACACCATCTTCCCATTATGAGGATTGAATTAATGCCAAAAAGCCAACATCCATCCTCCTGTACCTGCCAGACTTTGGGAGTGGATGTGCGTGCTGGGTCAGGTGGAAAAAGCAATGCACAATTTTATCAACAAGGTCTGAATAACACTGTGGCCTGTGTTGCCTCACAACTGTGATGGTGACTGCAACGTTTACATTTAAGGAAGGAAGGGACAAAAAACAGTAGCTTCAAAAATTTGTTATGCAAGGGTCTGTATGAGAATAAGTGACGTTGTTCTATAGTGTTGTTTCAGCCTTTTTTGTGTTACGGACATCAGCCTAATTCCCTGACCGACAATAGGGAAGGTTCTGTTTTCCTTTGTTGGTCCCATCATTTAGCTAAGTCTTAACTACTTTATCCCCCCAAGAATTAGCACTCACAGCTTACTAATCTGTAGTAATCAATAAACATAAAGCTGAGTGAAACACAACATGCAATGCAGTTGAGGAGTAGGTTTTCTTATTCTCTCAGGTCTTGATGCTATAACATCGTTGTGGAGGTGAGCTGTATCTGAGCTGTATCTCACTCATTAGAAAGGGCAAAAAGACCCTGACAGCAAAAAATCCCATGAAACTTGCTGAGGCAATCTAAGTTAACTGGGTGGCCTGACCTCTGGATAGAAACTGGTAGATGCTGTGTTACAGAACACTTTATTTTTCACTGCACCGTGACAGTAGGAAGTAGAAAAAAATTTAGGACACTTGGATTACCTCAAGATCATCATCACTGGAACTCCACTTTGTGCTCTGGATTGTTGTTCCAGAGGCTTGTGTAATCTACTTAGGTCTTCGTCATTATCTCAAAAATATTGTTGCTTAGGCTCAGTTTGGTGTCAGAACCAATAGTTAAGTTCAAAGTGTCTTAGAGCAGTAAGAGCTGTTGGGAGTAGATTATGCCTTTTCCTCGGTTGTTTCTTAGCATGTGGTAATTCCAGTGACGAGTCAAATTCAGACAGTGGAACTGAGCATTCCTCCTGCCCAGTGAAGTCAGTGGCTCTGAGCTGCCTATCAGCTGCTTGTGGACCTGCACAGGCATGAAAAGTTATCATGTTCAGGGTCAAAGGATCTCTACTTGAAAAGATCGGTATTTAGAAGAATTTGGATAATATTCTGTAAAAATGTTACTACCAGCATTAGCTCTGATTACGCACTGTGCTTTAACATGCTACAGAATTACCATTTTCATGCTGGATGAAATATATTTATACTCATCTAATCTTGGGAGCTAAGAATTTAGAGTGACTAGGACTTGAAGATTGGCCATCCTGGGCTGAATTTGCACCCACTGAGAAGCTGAGGTCAAATGCTTGAAGAATATTAGGTTGCAGAAGCAGAAGGAAAGACAGCATTCAAACATACTAATACAGTAGAACCAAGCATGAATAAAACGCTGATACAAACAGGAGTAAAACAGCCAATTGCTGAGGATTTTCAACTTATTCTGACAATTTTTTCTTCTTACATTTTTTGAGATTGAAAAACTATATTCCCTTTTATCAAAGCTAGAATACAGGATTGTAGCAGATAGATTGGCTTTAGGCCATTCCTTCAATTTTAGCAAGAGTTTTGGGTTTTGCTTCCTGATTTTATTGCATTGGATTTTGTCCATTTACAATCTAATAATTACTGGCAATTGAAACACATCAGCAAGCTAACATACCCCACTGAGCTGAGAAGATTCTGAAATGCTGAGGTAGAAGAATATCAAACCGTCAACATGCTGCAATTACAAGCAGCTGTGATAAGAGTCAGATATAATGACTTCTGTTCACCTTCGAGGATAAAATTGGCAGGTATATAATTTTGTCTTTAACTCTGGTAAAAGGTGCTTATGGAAGGCTTATTTGGCAGTCTATTTTTTCTAATAAAGTGTGAGATAGTATTCTCTCTTTAAGTGCTCATGTTTTTTCATGTGGAAAAAGCTATTCACGCTGCCCTGGATTAACAGGCATGTCCTATGTAAAGCACATATAATGTTGAGAAGAACGCTAGGTTATGGTTAGTACTTCAGATAATAGCAGGAGTTCCAGGAAAAGCATCAGGGATGATCACAGTCTACAGCGTTAGGTAGAAGATGTAAAGAAAAGGCCTTCTTTAGCCTGGCAAAGGAAAAGGGAAGACATAGCCATATTTTGACAGCTCACATTCCCTATTAGGAATAAACTTCCGACTCTAAGGCTCAGCGGTCATTGGAGTGGATTGCTTGGGGAGCCTCTGTCTTCAGAAGAGTTTAGAACAGCTCCAGCAATTCTCAAGAGGGGATTAAGTACAGCTGTTCTTGTCTTGGGGCTAGGGGACAGACTGTATCATCCCTCAGCGTCCCTTCAGACTCTCCTATCAGTTGTTCTAGTGCAATTGTCCCAGCCTGAATCACCCTGTCGTAACCATGGGCACAGTTTTGCAGGTTTTCTCTACTGACACAATATGACACTAACGAGTCCCAGCTATTTTTCACTCAAGTTTTCTTGAAATACTTGCTTTTTTTACATAGCAGTTGATAGCCTCTCCAGAACAAAGATTACATCACCTCCTTTACAGTCCAAAAGCAATCTATACATCAGCACAAACCCCAACCTTAGTCCTGTGAACAGGGTAAGTATGTAAGCCTGTTCTTCAAATACTCACTGTTTTTATAGTGCCTGTATTTGCAGAGCATTTTAAAAGCTTATTCCTAGAAACACTCATATTCTCTTCCATGCTGTTATGTTCGTGACTGGGCAGATGACTTACAGGACAGATGACTTTAAACAAGAATTATACATCTCCAAGATGGTAATGCCTCCTTGTACACCAGAATACTCTGTATATTTAATATGGTTTATGCGCAACTACTGTATTATTGTAAATGACCTAGCAATGTAATCGTAAGTGCTTTGTCAATGACACCAGAGAAGAACTAGTCCAAAGTGAAAGAACAACCAATCAAAAAAAAAAAAAAAAAATCCAACCCTGAAGTTCCTATTCATGGATGTAAGCACCAGTCATGTTGCTCTGTAGCTTTACTTCAACTGGTTTATCCTGCTTGTATCTGTCAGGCATAGCCACAGCACTGAATTCTTTGTTCTAGCTTCTTGTCTAGTCCTTTATACATTTTAATGAGCTAGTTTCACATTTAAATACTTTAGCTTATCTGAGACGGCTTCTTATTTTGCGTTTCCTCAGAACTATTAAGATCTACTGGCAGACTTACTGTAGGTTTCTAAATTTCAAAGCTCCAGGATTAGTGTTGGTGTCTTATCCTTGGAACTTGCTGTCTTCAGAATTCTGTTAGGGATATGAGAATTTGAAGCTTCAAAGCACAATGTGATTCCCTTCTTCTGTAAGTTCTTACCTGGTTTTCTCTCTTTGTCTCCTTTTTAGGGAGAGGTTTGCATTTTTTTTTTTTTTTTATTTGGCTTCCCTTTTTTTTTCCAGATACAAAAATTCTAATAAAGTGTGAGATAGTATTCTCTCTTTAAGTGCTCATGTTTTTTCATGTGGAAAAAGCTATTCACGCTGCCCTGGATTAACAGGCATGTCCTATGTAAAGCACATATAATGTTGAGAAGAACGCTAGGTTATGGTTAGTACTTCAGATAATAGCAGGAGTTCCAGGAAAAGCATCAGGGATGATCACAGTCTACAGCGTTAGGTAGAAGATGTAAAGAAAAGGCCTTCTTTAGCCTGGCAAAGGAAAAGGGAAGACATAGCCATATTTTGACAGCTCACATTCCCTATTAGGAATAAACTTCCGACTCTAAGGCTCAGCGGTCATTGGAGTGGATTGCTTGGGGAGCCTCTGTCTTCAGAAGAGTTTAGAACAGCTCCAGCAATTCTCAAGAGGGGATTAAGTACAGCTGTTCTTGTCTTGGGGCTAGGGGACAGACTGTATCATCCCTCAGCGTCCCTTCAGACTCTCCTATCAGTTGTTCTAGTGCAATTGTCCCAGCCTGAATCACCCTGTCGTAACCATGGGCACAGTTTTGCAGGTTTTCTCTACTGACACAATATGACACTAGTGAGTCCCAGCTATTTTTCACTCAAGTTTTCTTGAAATACTTGCTTTTTTTACATAGCAGTTGATAGCCTCTCCAGAACAAAGATTACATCACCTCCTTTACAGTCCAAAAGCAATCTATACATCAGCACAAACCCCAACCTTAGTCCTGTGAACAGGGTAAGTATGTAAGCCTGTTCTTCAAATACTCACTGTTTTTATAGTGCCTGTATTTGCAGAGCATTTTAAAAGCTTATTCCTAGAAACACTCATATTCTCTTCCATGCTGTTATGTTCGTGACTGGGCAGATGACTTACAGGACAGATGACTTTAAACAAGAATTATACATCTCCAAGATGGTAATGCCTCCTTGTACACCAGAATACTCTGTATATTTAATATGGTTTATGCGCAACTACTGTATTATTGTAAATGACCTAGCAATGTAATCGTAAGTGCTTTGTCAATGACACCAGAGAAGAACTAGTCCAAAGTGAAAGAACAACCAATCAAAAAAAAAAAAAAAAAATCCAACCCTGAAGTTCCTATTCATGGATGTAAGCACCAGTCATGTTGCTCTGTAGCTTTACTTCAACTGGTTTATCCTGCTTGTATCTGTCAGGCATAGCCACAGCACTGAATTCTTTGTTCTAGCTTCTTGTCTAGTCCTTTATACATTTTAATGAGCTAGTTTCACATTTAAATACTTTAGCTTATCTGAGACGGCTTCTTATTTTGCGTTTCCTCAGAACTATTAAGATCTACTGGCAGACTTACTGTAGGTTTCTAAATTTCAAAGCTCCAGGATTAGTGTTGGTGTCTTATCCTTGGAACTTGCTGTCTTCAGAATTCTGTTAGGGATATGAGAATTTGAAGCTTCAAAGCACAATGTGATTCCCTTCTTCTGTAAGTTCTTACCTGGTTTTCTCTCTTTGTCTCCTTTTTAGGGAGAGGTTTGCATTTTTTTTTTTTTTTTAATTTGGCTTCCCTTTTTCTGACCAGATACATTGCTGCCGTATTAGTGGCAACATGTACTTTTAAAGACAATGTAAACAGATAAGTATAACATTTTTGCTGAAAAGCCGATGTCCCTGTAATGTACTCTCTATTTACCAAATAATTGTCTTGGTAAGTATCAGAAAGGCCAAAATTACAGTACAAACTAATTCTGCGCTTTAGCTGTTGCATACACGAACATTTCTATGAAACCTCAAAAAAAATCTGCTCAGAGGAAGTTTTCTGTATAATGGACAAATGAATGAAAGAGTGGAGAAGAACAATCTCTCCTTGAGGATCTTTCTTTGGGGTAAAAAGAGGCAGTTTGTGCTGCAATGTTAACAAAAAAGAACAAAACCTGTCTACTTCTATGAAGAAACAGCCTGCTTAGACACCTTCTTTTCTCTCCGTACATCAGTGTGTATTTTCTTCACTATATAAAATAACTCGAGTCTTCTTCATAGTGCTCGTACTGCACAGACTAGAAGTGATGTCTTTCAGGCTTTTAGGTAGCAACATCAGCCTAAAGAAAATTTGCCACTTCATCCCTATCCGAACCCCAGTCCACACACAAATCTTCACGTTGAAGTTCAAGCTTGAGCTAGCTTGCCTCCAGAAGTAGCTTGTTTGACACTAAAGCTACAAACACTGTAGAGATGAGTTATCTACCAATTACAACAGCTTATCAACTGTTAATCCAATTAGTCTGCATGGCTTCACTGTTGCGTGGCTCTCTTCGTCCTCTCAGGCTCAAGGTAGGCAGTAATTCACATGCATTGATATAGCTACCACTTGCAGGAAAGAGAAGCTCTAAAAACTCTCCTAGAGGAGGATGAGTAAATCACTAAATATCACAAGAGTAATTTAGATGCTATGATCACTGGTGCAGGCAGTATGTAATCACATTTTATTGACAACTCCTAAAGATCAGTCTTCCTTTGAAGCTGCCTAGAGTGAAACTGAATAGAGCATAGCTGGAGGGCCTAGTGCAACATACAGTGACGAGACCTGATAGGCACAAAATGAGCTGCTCTGGGCAAAGGAAGCACTATCAGCCTTTTAGCACAGTGCTGTGCACTGGCCTGCGTGCACTGCTGTGAATTTACACCATATCCTTAGAGGCAACCATCCGTAGAGAGTGTGGCAGCTTGCTCACACAGAGCCAGGACTCTTAGCACATCTAAGAACTTCAGGTAGTATGTTTTTTGGAGGAGAAAGGCAAAGACTGTGTAAGTGATCTTGCAATAGAAAACTTGCAAATACTGTTTCTGTATAAACAAACGTTGGTGGTTAAACATTTTTTTTAAATTCGTGTTTGAGCACTTCAATAATGTCATCAATTAATTTTTAAAAATGCTGTGGTTCCTTGCACGCAGGTTTGGGAAGCCATGTTTCATCTCAGAGTATGTTATCACAGCTTTATAAATACCTGAATACAATACTGGAAAAGCACTGACAAGAATCTTAAAGACAGGCTGCTACTAGGTACCACCCAACAACCCACAAAGCAATTCCACTTACCACAATAAATGGGATCTCAAATATACTTGGCTAAAATGGATATAAATTCTTTAAATGTGTTAAAACATAAAATGAATTATTAGATGTGTGGTTTGTGTATTGGTATCAATAATCATTTTATATTCTCTTTCTTGCAGGAGGTGAAGTCACCAAGCCCAGATTTGCTCAGTACTTCCATGGCAGCCTGGCCAGTCTTACTATCCGGCCAGGCAAAATTGAGAGTCAGAAAGTGATTTCCTGTTTGCAGGCCTGCAAGGAAGGTCTGGATATTAATTCTCTTGAGAGTCTTGGCCAGGGAATAAAGGTGAGGGATGAGCTGACATCATCTTTGATAAAAATTTAGAGCTGATTTATGAAGTGGAGAGCCCGAGGTAGAGTACACACAGTACAAATGCACTCCCAGAAGCAATGTAATTTCCCATAAAGTCATGCAGAGAGGAAGCGGAACAGTAAAAGAGCTGTGATGCTGCAAAGAAAAATGTTTCCATTATTGCAAATCTAGGTGCTCAGAAAGTAAGGCGCTGCTGCGATTTCAGAGTCCATAAGAATTGCCAGGTCGTGTTCTCATGCTTATTTTGGTAGTTTTACAGAAATAGACATGATTCCAAAGAATTATTGAATTTTGATCTCAAGTAGCTTTAAAGCAATGAAAAACGTAAGTGGAATATCTTTCATCTAGAGGCAACTCCGAAAAAAGTCCCAGTGCAGTAGGATTGAAAAATTCAAAGTGTGTTCCAAGAGGAAAACATTATGGGACATGAAAATTGGACAATAAAAAAGCCTGAAGTCAAGAAATTAAAATTTTACATTTGCATATAAATCATTAGCCATCTTCATTCTGCATATGACTATCTTTACTGATATTGTAAGACTTTTTCTACGATTGGAGAACAACAGACAGAAGGACGTCCTGTTTCAATTGACAGAGTGGCCAGATTGCTTTGCATTCATTAAGACAAATTCTGTTCTTTTGGATACATATGTAGGAGCTTGACTGTAACTTCTATACCGCTTACATGAGGTGCTTTGTCAGTTTGCCTTTACTGATACCGTTATTAGATGACAGGTGTTCTTCTGCCTAACGTGTAAACACAGAGTTAAGCGATTTCCTAGCACACGAATCACAATACCATCTTCCAAAGGGGCTGAACTTCGAATTAAAACTGGGAAGATACTTTGGCTGCAGACTGTGCATCCTGTGAAACTGCACAGGAGGATTTTTAGTGTGTTGGTTTTCAGTGGGAAGGAGGATGGTGCTGTAACACTTGATCTAGAGCACGCAGTGGAAGTGCCATGTACTACATTTTATTAGCTAAAACTTTTCATTGTACAAGGTAGGAGACTGATCTGAAACACACTCAAATGTCTGTCTAGGTGATAAGTTGCAGTGGTGTAGTATAACCGATACGTTTTCTGAAGACAAGGGTAAAAATGAAAATTAGAGTGCAAAGGTAAGGAGGAATTTTGCTAGCTCTAGCTTTTACATATAAGCAAAACACCCCAAAGAATGTTTTTTTTTCTTCATCCTACCAAGGACATCATTAAGCATTTCACATTGTTGCTTCTCCCAACAGAATGACATACTTAGGAGTAAAAGCTCTTTTTAAAAGACAATGCATACAAAGGGCAGGTAGGGTTTTTCTGGAATGGAAGTGTATATGCCTACCGGTAAGTTCTTTGCTGGGATTTTACATGAATTAAAGCAGTGTACAGTTGGTCCATGGTGCTTAAAAGCATAGTACTTCCTCCCCTATTGTAACACTCTGAAACTTGACAATATTTGAGTAGTCTTGTTTCATGGGCTTGGAAAAATCCCTGTTATACCACCCTCTGCTGCTCCAGCACGGGTGATTGGCTTCCTTACTGTACTAGCAGTGCGGTGGGGAAAATGAAGATGAAGGATTGTTTTCTGCCTTTTCTTTCTTTGTTTCACCAAACTGCAAAACATGTTCATTTTTCGAAATACAGATGAGGCATAGTGGTTTTTTAAAGTTACTCTTTTCATTTTTACTTACTCAGCAAGCTCAACAATCAGTGCAACAGCAGGAGGCAAAAATGAAAGGAGCAGAGACAGATTGTGGTAGGGTTTCTTATTGGGGTTGACAGAAAGAAGCTCAGATGAAAGCGGAACAGTTGGCACCTGACCTTGAACAGAAGATTAATAAAGAGAAAGGGTTTCTGGTGTCAAAACCAAACATACCTGATCTCAGACAAGCGTGTGTGACAGTTGCACAGATGATAGGTTCTGTGTGGCTACTCACATGGCGCTTAGCAGATTCAGTGTTGGCAAACTGATGTTGGAAGATGTTTCTGCTGGACACTTTGGACCCATGAAGCTTCACCCTTTAGCCTCCTGAGAAAGAGCAATGCAGCTGTAATACCGTTTCTGACACAGTAGTGTTGGACTTTCTTTGTCTGCAGCCTAATTTTCAGATATCTGTAACAGCTCTCAGAAATACTGGCTAAACTGTCGCTATTTTTAGCCTTTTTTAATGAGAAAGACAAAAATGGCTCAGACTAGGGCTTTCTGCAGTCCCTTTGGCAGCATTCCAGCTGTTCTGGCAGCTGAGCTATTAAGCTAACTAGGTAGCTAGACTCTCTTTTCTGCTAATTTTATTCTCTACTACTGCTAGTTTACAGAAAGGAAAAAGAAGTGTGTGCAGGCTGTGACTCATGTTAGTGCTCCTCTTTGTTAGAAAATACCCTTCTGTGTTATGACCTTCCTGCACAAGCTTTAAACCCAGTCCTCCGTGTTCTGTTCGACAGAGAACCCTGTGCTTCATTCTGTTCTTCACAGTCTCTTTGCTCTTTTGCTTTTTAACCTTTCTCATTGTAAGGAAGTGTGGACAACCATTGTCTGTATAGAATAGAACATGCTCATATAACCAATATCCGGCTTTGGGAAGGGACTGCATGTGAGAGAAGGGTGCATTTCTTTGTGTTTTGTGCTGACAACAGTAGGGTACAAAATCAAGGGGGTTAGTCTGGTTTTCTCTGCAGTGCAGATGGTTTGCTGAAGCAATTAACAGACCAAAAAAATGGAATCAGGATGAGTTACGATGAAGACAGAATCAATCATTTGCTATGTGAATATAGTAGCGAAGTTTCTTGGTCAGCAACTGTTTCATGTTCAATGCAATGGACTAGCGAAGGACCAGGCCTACTGGAATAGCCATGGACTTTGCAAGGTTTGTTGGCTCAAATGAGCAGCTGGCTTTGTGCAAGTAGCAGCTCCGTCTTAAGTCATGACACCTTTATTGATCATGAGGCAGAAAGGAGAATCCCCTTTATTGTGTCTGACGTTAATGAAGATGTAGGAGGCAAATGTTATAAGTGTTTTGTTCATTCATGTTGAAATATATCTCAGAAAGATAGCCCAGGGTAAAACCAAACACAAAGCAGGAAAAGTATGCTTCTGCATGCTACTCTGGTTTAAGCCGATATTTTTATATGGGGGATGTGTTTAACCTAAAAAAAATTACATAGTAATAATAATGATGACAGTAAGTTAAGGTTTTCGAACTCTACAGCTGCAGAAATAATATCAGCAAAGTTGATAAGGCTGGGCAAAGTACAGCAAATTGGGATTAGTTAGTTAATTATAACAGTAGTTATTCAGATATGAAATAGATGGCTGATACGAGTACATGTTTTAGGGAACAGCATGTGGATTCAGCCAACAATAACTACTAAGAATTTTTTTTTCTTAAATCATTAGATTTTTAACTTACATCTGTGCAACATTCCTTAAAAAAAAAAAAAAAAAAAAGTCTTATTTTGTACTCTGTACCTGGTACCTTAAATACTAATTATATGCATTTCCCCTAGTATCACTTCAACCCTTCCCAGTCAGTCCTTGTCATGGAAGGAGATGACATTGAGAATATAAATCAAGCTCTCCGAAAGGTCTCATACATCAACTCTAGACAGTTTCCTACTGCAGGCGTACGACGTCTCAAAGTCTCATCTAAAGTCCAGTAAGTTATACTTCAGCTGAACTGATTAGATTAGGAATATTTTTCATGAATTACTTTTTTCTTTGGACATGTAAAAAGAAGAATTTTGGCTAAATTGCATCGCTAAATCATACTTCTATGTTACTGAGCATAAAGGATTAATTTCATTTACTGTTATGCTGATTTACGTTGTGGTTTTCTTTTTACATTGTCCTTTTAAGAAATTTTTCTTGTTAATGTAATTTACTTGCATTCTGTATATAGTTTGGAGCATACAGTCTGGACTGAACAGTACTTGCATTTATTGCATTCTTATTTTACTGTTCATTTTAAAAAGTTATAGTTTCTTCTGAGATAGCTAGAGCCGTGACTTTTTAAAGCAGGCCTATTACATCTAACAGACGATGTATCTGCAGGAACAGTATTTGTAGCTGTGCTTGAAATAGTCTGTGTCTGTCTGTATCCTTATATGGCTGTCATCACTGAAGTACTCGTGTTGGGTGTTAAACAGAAATCTGTGTCCTTCCATTTTCATGCGACAGTAGTGACAGAACCTGCACAATAATGTTTGCAGTTCTACATAAAGAGCTGTCTGCCACTCCTGAGCTCCCCTGGGGTACGGCTCTGTTACAGCAAGTTGTACAGTGCCATGAAAGCAGATCTTTAGAGTGAAAATAAACGTCAGTTCTATTAACTCTCATCTACTAAACCTAGTTCTTACTAAGTACTAGGTTTAGCCTAGTGCTGTGGGCTGACCACACCGAGTGTTTGGAGAGCATCTTCTGATGTAATTTCGCTGGAGGCAGTCCAGTTTGCACACTCCAAGGCTGGCCCAAGCCTTGTACCTGGATGAAGTCAGGTAGAGTTTGTCAGGAGAGTCACTTCCAAAGCACAGTGCTGATTTAGATGGCAATGCTAATACAGGCCCCTTTTGTCCCCAGGAAATACTGGGGGGTGCCAGAATGAGTTCATGATGGGTCCAATTTAAATGGATAATTAGGCCCTTTTATTCACACATGACAAGATAGCCATATTATATTCATTAGCTATCGCTTTGAGAATTTAATGTTAGGTTTACTAAAGTTAGTTGTTATCAGCTAATTAACTTTAATTTTTTTTAACTGTTCACTACTTTGTGAAATGTCAAACATCAAAATATTATTCTCGCAGCGACCTTACTGAAGACTGAGCTTGTCATGAATCTGTTTGCTAAGCTGTCCCTACATAATTTCAGTAGTTGTGAATGTGGGAGGGGATGAGAGGAACAGAGCTGTTACTGTCACTGCTGGCCTATGTACATGGTGGTACAGATGCATGTCCTTATGTGTGGCAGTGTCAAAGTATGGAATAGACGGATCTGAGACAATACAAAAGGATGAGAGCCATCAGGTGGGTTTTGGGCAGTGCAAGTGCCACACACCTCTGATGTGCAATGTGTTACATGCAGTTAATGACTAATATATTTTTCAGATGTTTTGGTGAAGATGTCTGCATTAGTATCCCAGACATAGATGCATATGTAATGGTGTTTCAGGCCAATGAGCCCAAGATTACAATAAGTGGGATGGACCACTTTGCTAGACCAGCTGCACAATTCGAAAGTGAAAGAGGTGTTCTTTTGTTACCTGACATCAGGATTGTCAGCACGGTCACTAAAATGGAGCATCCAGTGGACTTAAAAGAACATGACAGAGGTTTGTGGATTTGTTTTAAATATTATTACTTACTCTGCAACATGACTCCTCACATTTTTTTAAAGGATAGTGCAAACAAGTAATACAAAGGAAGTCACTTCACCCAGATTACTGCAGGCAATGTTAGGCAGCAGTAACGCTGTACTGAAGACATTCAATTGAACACGTTGAAAAATGTGTCAAATAGTGATAGATCAGTAGGCGCTTCAAAAAAAGCAGCTTTTCCATTTAGTGTCTCACCTACTTCAGAATAATTGCTTTCCACTCTTCTCTACATGTTCCATTGAATAACATATTTTCATTAGAATCTCTCTATTTGTAACAGATTTTTGTTAATTGTACTGATACAGTGGAAAGCAGTAATTGACTAATAGTTGGTGTTTTAGTCTTTTATATTTCCAGCTCTGCTACTGACTTGTGGGCGATACTCGAGAAAGTAATCTTATGCCTCAGTTTCCCATCGATATAATGTAAATAAAATAATTTGCAAAGATTTTTTTCAGTGATGGCAGTTTATTCTGATGCTGAGCAACGTGTGTATTATTCGACACGAGGTGAATGTTCAAAAATATAAGTAAGGTTTAAAATAATTGTCTATAAAGGAATCTTTCATTTGGATGTTTGTGTGCAAGGTAAATGAAAAAGCCTAGTAATCTGAGGAATCACTCTAAAAAATATTTGTTGGACTGGAGTAAGCAGCAACTAGATGTACATCTCTTGAAAAGATAAGATCGCTGATGATGTGCAAGTGTAGGGCATGGATTCCCTGAAGCCATGCTCTGTAACAATGCTGCTTATCACTTGCCTGAAACCGCATCTGTCCTCTGAAGGCTGGAAAGTCTATCATATCATAATATCAACTGCATACAATTACAGTATGTAAAAAAATGAATTCTTGCATAGAAAAGAGTGATCATTATCCGTCACTTAAGACACAATGCATGTATGACGCTCCATGTCCCTAAATGTTATGACATCTTCAAAACTGTTCAGTGAATTAGGAACTACTGCCCTCCAGTTTAATTCATAAATTTCATCTATCCCAATTTTTCCCAGTACAATTATTGACATAATTACTGTTGTAGCACCTTGTAACCTAAAAAGCCTGAGTCTCACCTTGAAAAGGAACATAGCAGCATTTCTTAAACTACTGTTTAATTCCTTGAAAGTCAGGCACCTCCTAACGTGCCATCTTTTGTTTGTTTCCACTAAGAGTGGTTAAAATGGGTAGATAATAATTGGCTTTGGCAATAAGTGTATTTTGCAAAAGATTATTGAATTCTAAGTCTCAATTCCTGCATTATAAGCTTGAATCATGATTTCAGCCCAGATATTGTGTGACAAAGGCAAAGACAGCCATAAATCTTGACCTATATCTACCTATAGCTATTTTTCCACTTATTGGGGATTTACATAACCTGATTATCATGACTGTAGCAGAGATGCACATGGCAAGGCTGAGAAGGCTGATTTAGTCACCCCCAGTCCCAGGACCAGTTAGGTCTGTCTCTCATCAGAAGCAGATCAGGCAGTTGTCACAGGCAGCAGCATGATTATGGCTCTGAGGCCTTATTTTCCTGCAGAGGGCCCCCGGAATGCCAATATGTTGCTGCTTGTCCTGCCTCAGTAAAGAAAGCAGTGGGACCCTGCCAATAGCTAAAATTGCTGCCCCTACCTCTCCTGTTTGCCCACTGACAGCCAGAGCAGCAAAGCTGACCGGTTCAGGCTTTTCCCTCGCTCTGCAGCCCAGCTCTTGCCTATCTCTCATAGCTTCCCATGAAATAGTCCAGCTCATCAGCCTTAGCTATATTCAGATTTGCCTATCCTGCAAATTTGAGTTGGGTCTGCATTTTTGTATAAGTAAGTTAGACCTGTACATAGAGTTCAGATACCCAAATTCACTGTACCAGGAGTTGGGAATCTAGGGCGAAAGACTTTTCTGTCTGTGCCTTCCTTCCCCGTGCACCCTCTAAAATGAAATTCGCAAAATGGGCACAAAGCTCCAAGACAGCAGTCTCCACATCTACGGTAGCCTCAGGGAGCTGGTTAAGCAGTCTTGCCAGAGGTTCTGTGCTAAGTTAACCAGGGAATTAAAATATTAAATTGATATGCTACGCTTTTTCCAGCGGCAGAACTATTTTTTTTAATCATATGTACTGAAGGATACATTTACAGTTTACAACTCAGTTTCTCCAAGTCACACAACACAGGATCTTGCCATTTATGATAATACCATGTTCCTGGAAGATGGCCATGTTCTTTGTCATGGGCCATAGAGTAACTGAGAGAATCACCCAAGCATAGATAAATTTGACATGTATTTTTCCAGTTTGGTTTTCCTTGAGAAAAGAATGAATGTGTGATCCCAACCTGGTATCAATACAGTATTGAAAACCAGACCTGTTTACATGAATTTATTTCCACAATCAAATTTCAATTTTCTACTTACAGTGCTGTTCTTGGATGCCTTTTATTACAGTGCAATATATTTTCTATCTCACTAGGTATTTGTAGGCCTTCATCATCATAGCACCTGAACAGGCAAGACACTTCTCTTTTGATTTGCTTCAAGTGTGCTGTGTTTAATATCGGCAAAAAACAATTCAGCCATCTTTGCAAAAATTGAAAGCCCTGATGCAAAGCACATAAAATGACTGAGCTGTTCTGTGATCATTTATCTTAGTTTCTTTCTTCTTTTTTTCATGGTATATGCCATTTGTTCACAGCCAATAAGCCAGTGGTATCAGAGGAAATGCTCCACAACTTGGATTTCTGTGATATTTTGGTCATTGGCGCAGAACTAGATCCTGAACAAGAGTGTTTAGAACTAGATCATGTGGAGCTTCAAGGAAAACATCTAGATGCCACAAATTCCACAGCAGGATATTCAATCTATGGTATGTTCACAGACCTTGCTTTCCCTTATTTCTTCCCAATACAATTCCCAATTCCAACAATTACATTATTGGAATGAAAGGACTAATTTGTAAGAAATTAGACAGAAATTTGTGATGTGCTAGCCATAAAATATTCCAGGAGAGACTGTGTCCCAAAAAGCATAGTCACTTCTTGATCTCTGGGTGTGCTATGTTTATCCTTTGGAATGCAGCACACCTTTATCTTGATCTCAGCATACTTCCCGCTACTCCCCAAATAAGGAAAATAACAACACTGCTTTCTTTAAATGTGGGGGTTCTGGTGGACCACCACAGTGGAACGTGGGAATGAGGGGATTCCTCAGTGCTCCTGCACAGTGCTGGTAACTCACCGGCCATTTTTTTCGGTTACTAAATATTTTATTCTAAATCTTTGCTGTTGCATTTGTTCCTCTCCATTATGGACCTACATTCATTTCCAGAAACTATTCTCACATAATTTAGGATCAGCCAGAGGCCTCATCAGGGAATATTTGATGCACTGCCATTTTCAGATCATTCTGCCAAATTTTGTATTTTCTGTGAACATTTGATTTCTCCTGTACTGCACAGAGCATTTGTTACATAGCATCTCCTTGAGATTATTACTGCTCTACCACCATTTCAGGTGTGGACAGCATGCACAACTATGAACAAGTTCTTCGGCAGATTCGATATCGTAACTGGTACAGTTCTGCCACCTTTGACAGAAAGTTCAGAGTCAAGTGCTCAGAGCTAAATGGACGTTACACTAGCAATGAATTTAACTTGGAGGTAAGCAATCATTTAGTCAAGTTTTCTTTTCCAGCACTGAGGCTGAGCACTAGCCTTGCCTTCAGCGACATCAAGTTTTCTTTAAAATATGTAAAATGATTGACATGTTGTGGTAACTGTAATGAAATAGAGGAAAAATTCTAAGTTCCATTCAAACAGGAAGTTGACTTCTCCTGTGGGCATTCCTCAATGTGGGTGTCTCTATTCTGCTGCATATGTAAGATGACGTCCCTTCTTTAGAACTCCACTAACACAAAGAATTACTCCTGTTCAAGCAGAATGGAGGCTAAGGTCATCATCATTGTTTTTCTATGACGTAAAATCTCCTATAGGTCTTTTTGAAGATTTATACACCTGCTCGAAAGTAAATCATTACAGCCTCATTATTTTCCGTAGATTAGTTATTTTTTAACTTAACCTGACATACTTTTCTTTCCTGCAGCATTCACCTTTTCAGTTTCTCCAAGCACTACCCCCTTACAATAAGTTTTATAATTTGTTCTTCATCAGATGGAGATCATTCCTGGTAATTTACATGATTTCAGATTTCTTTGAGGAGGAAAGTCAGTATACAGGTAACGAACGCATAGGATGGACTTCATCTGCCATATTCTCTTGGATCCACTACCTAGACATGGTCAGTTACCACAGGGATATTTAGATAGCTCTCCTGAGCTTATGTGTGCTGGTACTAAGTCCAGTGCAGCACAAAGGCTCAGGGACTGAGAATTACTGCTGATGCAAAAAAAGGAATCATGGACCTATTCTGAAGAACCAACTTATCCAAGTTGGTTCCCGGGTACCAAGTAACTACAGGAAAGGGCAGGACCTTCTTAGCAATAGGCTCAAAACTTAATAATGGGTTCTATAAGTTTTTACATGTTTACATTGTATTGAAAATTCTTTTCACCTTAGCATTCTGCAGCCCTGACAATGACTTCAGGGTTTTTGCTTATAACATAACTATCGGTAGGACAGAGAACTGATATGGTATCTTCAAAGAAAGTCACTCTGAAAGTAAGGGTGCAGGAAGAACTGAAACCTCTTTTAATTCTCTCTTACTGTTTTGGTTTTAAACACAATGAGTTTGATACATTCTCTGTCAGTGTTCAGACTGACAAATCTCCCACTAACTGTCAGGGAACACTGTAAGCTGATTAGTATAGAGAAAAAGACGCCACTACTTATCCGGTCAGGTAAATCAAAAAAATCCTTTTCTGTGCCACTTCATAGTCTACAGCTAGAAATGTTAGAATACATTTTTAATGCTAGAAATGAGAAATATATTAACCTGTGTATTTTTCACTGGCATAAAGTGAATTTGGCCTTTAAGATCTATATAATAATGTTCCTATCAGCTGATGAACTTCATAGTTTAATGTAATGTATGGAGCCAGCAGGTTTGGAATTATAGAGCACTTTTTAGTATCTATTCTCTTATTTTTGTCTTGTGCCAGGTTAATATTCTACACAGCTCCAACTCCAACTTCATGGACCATGTAAATCATATGATAGCACAACCACAATTTCTCCAATCTGTCCACCACCCAGAGGGAAGCATAAGTGCTGTTCACAACTCAGGTATGTGACGACTTTACAGAGACTGCTCGTAATGGTTCTGGTATGTCGGTATTTCCCTTCTGATTCAGCCTGGTCAACAAATAAAGCCCTGAAGTCCATAGTTACAGCTTGTGAAACCTCACAGAGATCACTGCACAGGTATGAATGAAGGTAACACTGAATTCTTTTCTTTCTTTCTGAGGAGGTACTTTGTAATTAAAAACTGGTGTCCTTTTTTAAAGTCTTCATTAAAGGTTCCGTACTCTGACACACATAGTTAAGAAAATGTCTGGTTTCTAGTATTGAATGCTATGAAGGATAATATTTATGCTCATATTGTCTTTGTACATCTGTATTTCTGTGGCATATTAATTTCTGCTCACCCCTTTCTAAGCAAAAGGAAGAAATGTTTGTGTTATTTTTTAAATATGTAATTGCTGCGGTGCTTCTGTTAGCTGCTGTCCAGGCCTCAGTCTGGAGCTCTCTGGAGAGAAGACAGGTCCACCTAGCCACGTGCAGGGGGCATTAGTATATATCAAATACAGAATTTAAATTGAATTTTTAGACTATATGAGTCAAAATATATACCCAAATCTGAATCCTCTTCAATGAAGTTAAACCCAGGGCAAAGATACCTGTTTAAATGCTGGATTCTGAAATCCTTTTAGCTGAATGATACATATGTAAAGAAGGAAAGCTGATGTAAAGTGTAGGTAGTTATAAGTAGTTATATACAGTTATGCTTAGAAAATTACTGTATTTTCCTGTACACTTGTACAGACATTTTACCAAAATGAAACTGAATTTTTACAAAATTAACTATTGCAAACTAGTTCTTTCTTCTTTACTTGAATATTGTTCTGATTTGTGTTCCATTCTTACAGGCAGGGCAAGGCGATAAAATGGGGTACAGAACTACTATAGCTCCTGGAACTGCAGTACCTAGGTAGCACTTCTCCACTAACCTAATTATGGAGCTGATAATGTACGAGTATTTCAGAGAGATTTCTTCCTGTGACTAGGTAGAGACAGAGGCTTCTCAGAGTGCAACAGCACAGTGAGGAAAAATGTCTTGAATCCTCAAGAGTCTCCCAGGAAGGTTGTAACACAGGCAAATAGAGTAGCAATGTGTTATTTTATTTCTTGGAGATGGAGATTTAAATCACAGTACAAGTGTTTGAAACCTTTGAAAATATAAGCTCTGAGGTATACTTTTTCTCACAAGTGAGGTTAACGCCTCAGCTGTAATCAGAAGGGGACAACATGCAGGTAAGATAACTGAACCTTATTGCAAAAACACTTGTTCTGGAACGAATTGATTCTGCACTGACTGACTACTCATCTTCTGTAATAAAGTGGCTTAAAGAACAAATGCTAGGCATACTCACTTTTTAGTTATGATTTGTAATACTCGTTATAAGATATCTGTAAACACCATTCGTGTATGCTCTGCCTTAGTAGGTGGGCACTTGTCAACGCTTTCTGTAGTCCCAGGCACATGGCAGATGGCTGTGCCGATTCTCAATCCAAAGGAAGAGGTGCTGAAGGGAAAAAATAGACAATGTATTTAGTGTTTTGTAGGCAATTTGTTCCACAAATATAAGCCCATTCCCTTTTCCACCTTTTGTTCCAGTTGTCCCAAGTGTGGCTACTATCGTTATCATAATCTGTGTGAGCATACTCATTTTCATCATAACCTTGGGGGTCTATCGAATTCGGACAGCTCATCAGCACAGCTCTGCAGACAACGACGGAAGTAAAGAAAATGAAATGGATTGGGATGATTCTGCTCTGACTATTACCGTCAACCCCATGGAGGTATATAACTGAGGCATAGTATTATATCATGATACTCCCAGGAGTTACTGTCTGGGCTGGTAGCTTACTCAGCAGTGAGTTTTAAGCCTCTTTCAGCGTACGCTTGTTTAGGCTTGGCAGAACAGTTGTATGTACGTACACTCAGGACCCCATCTCAGTTTTCAGCTCCACACACCATGATAGTATGTAATTGAGCAATTAATATTTGTTGTCATACATAATTACTAAATAGGATGGTGAAGAATTCTTGGGCACAACACCGCTTCCTCTCCATCCATATTTGCACCCTAGGTACCCAAGGTAAACAAAGTTACTTTGTTTTTAACTTTTTAATGTAAGCACTAATACACTAAAAGGATGGGAAATGATCAGCAGTTTAAAGGAACTGACATTGAAGGGTTAAATTTTGGCAGCTTGACTAACAAAGCTATTGCTTATTGACATTCCATTCTTGTTACAGTAGTTTTTGAATATTTGCTACTGAATTGTATCCCATTTGATGCCTAATGGTCACATAATGATGGAAAGCAGATTTTCCCAGCATGTTAGGAGTTTCTAAATCTGGAATAAATGCTCACATTCTCACAGCCACTGGCTAGCAAGAAGGCACTTTTCTTCTACTGTCTCTCTTTCATTTCTTTAAATGTACTGTAGAAATATGAAAAGCCTCACCAGACAGAAGAGGAGAGTGAGGAAGAAGACCTAGAAGATGAAGAGGAAGACACGACGAGTGCTGAATCAGATGAAAGTGAAGAGGAGGAGGAGGAGGAGGAAGAAGAGGAAGTGATTATCCAAAAGGAAGACAGACAGAATGCCACCAGGCAAGAGCAGTTGGAGTGGGATGATTCAACACTCCCGTACTAAGAGCCCTCCAGCCACATTGCTCTTTTGTAACAACCAATACAATGTTTTTTCAGAGCCTATGAATTCATTGACAGGATTTGAACTTCTGCTTGCCTGTAACTGTTTTGGCTAAAATGATCTTGTTGTAGTAATTGATAACGAGACCCAACCCTTTTCTTACAAAGCCTGGAGAAAACATGGTACAAACATACTGGCGTCACCAGTAATAAAGTAATCTAGAGCTTGATCTGTTAGCAAGTATAGTTTTCAATTTCCTGTTTCTATACTGCAGATATGTGACAAAAGTCCTGTCTCTCAATCCATAGAGGTTCTGCCTTTGCTATTTTTTCATACAGGAGAGATTTCAGCTTGTTATGAAGAATTACTTGTGGGGGTCCAAATAACAGTTGCCATTTGACTTCACACTCTTACAGGTGTAAAATATAATCCATCTTCAAACTGGGGCAGAGTTTTAGTGCTACAGGTGACAGAGATGGAATTCCATTTGTTGTCTCATCCTGCCTTTTGGATGTTAACTGTCTTCTACAAGGGAATATCTAGGACTTGACAGGGGATGCATATGTGCCTGTGTAGAAGTGGACAGTGTATTTTTCAGGCATGCTGTCCGAACCCTCAAGACAGGGGTTTTTATCCAGCCCACCCATAGAAACTTAAGAGAGTTTAAAAAAACAGCAACAACAAGGGGCTGCTGAAGGTTACAAAAAAAAAAAAATCGTTCTGTGTCCACAGATTGAGTAATATGATCTTATGCAAACGGTAAATTCTAATGGGATTGATTTACTGAAAACCTGTAGAGCTGCTCATTAGTTATGGATTGAGCAATTTGCAGCAAATCGATGCTTTAAACCGTCTGTCTTGTAAAATCATTAGCTTGCTGCAGTATCTTACTGAAGTAGCGGAAAATAAGTGACCCCGTTATTCCATAGCTATGTACGGTTGGGATTTAAACAATGATTTTACATGAGGAAAACGTTCCCTTTTGCTTTAGTGAATGCCAGCTGGAATTCCTGTCTGACTGTATTCTATAAAACATTATGCCCTATTTTCTTCTGTACCCTTACCCACCTGAGTGGCACAAGAGAAAGTGACAACACGCATACACAACTGTCAGCTCTCTTTTGTGTTCATAATTCTCCCTTATTTCTTCTTCCTGAAGCCATTAATGTTGAGAAAAAGGTTCTATAACATAGAACAAGAACAAATAAAACCTACCTGGAACCAAAAGAAGTGAAAACAAAAACTAAACTCTTAAGAGGTTGAGAGAGTACTTTAGTTTGTTACAGTAACACAGCATATTTTTCTTAAACACTATTTAAAAAGGAAAAAAAAAAAAGCAAAGCTACGTACAATGTGTTGCTAAGTCTGTGTGGTGTGTTTTTTGTCCCCTTTCCTTAATTATCTTTGCATCTTCAACGCTCTGCATACCAAATGATGCAGCACTTGCTAGGATAACTGCTGTAATGCATAAACAACAAAATGGCATGGAAGTGAATGGTGCCTAGTGGCTTGTCTGGTTTTTCGCTAAGTACTTCTTTTCTTTACAATTTCATCACGGACTTCTGCTTTTGTAATTTGCTGTTTAAAATGAGCTGCTTCCTCTTCTCTTCTCCTCTCTCCCAGCGAAACAAGCAGTCAGCCTTACCACAACGGGACTTTCTGGAGCACCCATGAATGGTAGTTGATACTGCAAAGGGTACCTTGAGCAACCTTGAGGGTATCCACCTCCCTCAATACTAAATTATTAGCAGCTCCTGAATGTCTTGGAATATAGAGACTATATTGGGGGTTTGGGGGTTCTTTTAATTCCAGTTTCTGCATCCGATAGTTGCAGGGAAAGATTGACAGCAACTAGACCTTGTAGTTTAATAACTAGAAAGTAAATGAAAAGAACTCTAAATTAATTTTAAAATTAGAGATCTTCATGCTCTTTTTTCTTGTTGGCACATGATTGTTAAGACTGGCAATATAGAAGTTTTCTTACGTGAGCAGTCCTGTTTTATTTTTATTCTGGTCTCTCACATGCGTTAAACTTACAAGAATATTTGCAGAATCAAGCCCACATAAATACAGTTTATCTGCAGGAATAAAGACTGTAAAATTGGCCAAAATTTCTGTTTAATAAAAAATTAATTTTAAAATTTCTGAATATCTTGAACAGAAATTTTATGTTAGATCATTTCCTGACATCCTAGTATCCTAAATAATTTCCTAGTGTTAATCTTTGTTAGTGACATGAAGCAGGGTCTTCATGATGCTTGTTACCAGCACATATCAGCACAGCTTTCTGCTCAGAAAAAAAAAAGATCTAAAATTAAAAGTAGATATTTAAATGTCAATCTCAGATTTAAAACTGGACTTAAATTATTTTTAAAAGTTTCTCTTATTCCTGATTATTATTATTGTTGTTATCGCACCAAACATTAGAGCAACTTAAAAACAGCAATTTACAACCTTATTGACAGCCTTTAATTCTTTTATATGTTCATGTCTTCATCAGTGTGTTTCTCCATCAAATAGATTTTTTTTCTTTTTGTTACTGGAAGCAAGTCTTTTCAGGTCATGCTGGTACATTACACAAGAAGCAAACAAAATATTTTCTCTACTGTAAATAAACCTACATTTTTAAACCTAAGCAACGTAATACAGGCATGTGTGTTATCACTAAAATCTGGTTTGCAACAAGATATGCAGCAAACTAAAATGTATCACTGTACTTATTTTAGATTACTCAGTGGAGTGCGTTATGCAGCATTTTTCATTCAAATAAACAGAAAATTCCTCTTCACAAAATGTTAGTGAGAATGAGATACTTATTCACAAAATGAACCTTAGAATTAGAATATTTGTATAGACGTTGACAGCAATGACTTCATGAGCAAAAAGCCTACTAGAAGAATAACATAGAAATATCACTTTTTCTGAAATTATTTTAACAATATTTCCTCCCCTCCATGAATTATTTTTTGGTGTAAACTACTTGCTTAAAACCAAACCAGAACATATACATATATGTGCATACATACACACACTCTCTCTCTTTTTTTTTTCCCCCAATCAGAAACCAAAAATCTCTCCTTTCCTCTCTGAAAAAAAGTGTTTATGCTACAAACTCTGAAATGGCAACTGCAGTGTCTGGCTCTTTACGATGTAATGTTTATCCTTAGTCCACTTGCAAGGTTGAGCTATGAAGTCACACAAATAAAGGTGGCTTTTTTACAGTAGCAATAAACAAGTGCATCCAAAAAAAGTCTCTGAAGAGGTACCTGTAATGTGTGACATCAGGAATCCGTGACGCTAGCGGTCTAAAATGACATCACATGAATGCCTTTAAATTTTTGAAATTCTAATCTAAGGCTGGGAAAAGCTGCAAAACCTACAAATGCAAATTCAAGATGGTGATACACTGTGTTATCTGAATTACTATAACTGCCTAAGTTGCTTTTGTGATCAATAGCTCACATTTCTTTTTCACTTCTACCCCCTCCACAGGTCTTTTATCTTTGCAAGTAAATCCTAACATGCACAGTTGACGTTAATCTCAATATTTACTGCATTGGCTGGCACCAGTTCAAATTAGAAATAGACACATAGGGTTCGTGACATCTTTAATACTAATTAAAATAAAACGTTGTTATTTGTTCATTCAAACAGGCAATAATATCCTGCAGTGGTAGCTCGACTGCTTTTTAACTGGTGATGATTTCCCCTGCCAGGAGCTAATGGGAAGGTGCAGTTTATTTCCCTTTCCAGTGTGTTGCAGTGCTGGGCTTGCTGCAAGCACGTGCACCATCCTTACTTCATTCAGGAAGAAAGTAAGACTCAGAAAAGGTCAGAGGGTTATAAAGTTCCTCTAGTGGGGATGAAATCCGCTGTCTCCATTGCAGGAGCTGTCCCTGCCTGACCCTAAGCTGAAAATAACTCCGTGGGACATGAGTAGCCCCAGATTAAGGACTGGTCAGAGGGTAATTCAGTAGCAGCCCTTACTTTACTTTGGCAACCCCTTTTGAGCCCTGCACCTAATTTGTGTCTCGGCTGTCTCTTTCTCCGATCTGTAACCCGAGGGGCAGCTCTTGATGCTTTTACCTGGTGGCGATCCCAGCAGGTTGGGACACGACACTTCCTCGTCTGGAAGTTTTGGTGCCAGCACATGCACCACCCCATTCATGTCCACCACCATACATGATTAGCAGAAGAGGAGAACGAAAGACTTCACTGAGGTGACAGTGGGTAAAGGTCTGGTGGGATGGACCCACGGAGCTGCTCCTGGTAGCCTGGAATATACATTATAATACCAAAATTAAGGATGTTTGCAAAAGCATATGGATACTTGGAGAGGGAGAGGCAATTAAACTGTGAGGACATCTCCAGGACTTCAAAAAAGTCTCCTCTTCCCTTAAGTCACACATACTGACTAGATTAAATATCTCGATACCAGTATATCCCCACCAGTTTTTGTATGCTTACTGAAAATAATGACAATAAAACCTCATAGCAAAATACACTTTCCATATAAACAATTTCCAGGAATCTAGCAGTAGGCAAGGAGCCAATTTCTAAAAATCTCGGTGTCTGACATCATGACTAACATCCTAATTATTTTTTTTTTTTTCTGCAAATCTGCTTCACCTCTGGGGAGTGTAGCTGTTTCCTGGATGTATGCTGTATACTATTTCTGCACTACTCTTAAAAAGCACCAAGAGGTTAGCAGCAAGAAAACAGCTCATTTGGCAGAAAAATAAAGGTGTTACAGCTTGTAAAAAGGTGTTTGAAATATACTTAGATACTGGTTTCTTGATGAAATTCTGGTGTTGAAAAAAAAAAATTCATGAAATAAAATTTTGGACAAATACTGACAGTTGCCAGACTGAGAAATAACAGTGATATGAGTAGAATTTTGAAAGAACATACACAGACTGGCACATTATATTGCATATATATAACAGTTTGTATACATACAAATTTTAAGTAATAATGTATGTATGTGCATGTGTGTGTATATAAATACATATATACACACACACACACAAAACCTAGATTGGAAAGACACCTCTTGTTTTATCCAGCATTTTCTGTGAAGCTGCATGGATTCAGGCAGCACACACAGAGTTGCTCTGAGACTATCTGGAAATGTTGGAATCAAAGTATATAGCATATGTGCCCTTAAAATGGGCCAATTTATGGCTTTTTAGGCTCCCAGTCAGATGCTAGTCATCTTGCTGGCTAGCTGGAAATCAATCATAGATAAATGGCCAACGAACTCTGGTTCTGCCCTCATAAAATTACTGAACAAAAAAAGTGGAAATATTTGGGGGAACCTGGATGTGCAGTAGCCTCATCTTGATATTTCACTTACTTTTGACTGTAAGCCTTGGGATTGATTAACGCACCTCTGGATGATCCCTGTAGCTGCTGACCTTGACTTAATATCTGCTTAAGGCAGTTCTCATATACCAGTTGGGCAAATCTAAGGAGGAGATAGAAATAAAAAATACCAGGACTGTCAAAGACAGCAAAAGTAAAAGCACCTTTGAAGTGACTAAAAATATTACAGTTAATTGTATGTAACGCTGTGCTATACAAATACGATCTTCCTCATGTTTCAACCAGTATCACCAACCATATAATAGCATTAGGTGTCTGCCTCCTCAGGCTAAGCTGAGAAAGATGGCAAGCTTTGTTCATGCCACATCCTCATTGCCCACAGAGTCTGCACACCTCATAGCGTAAAAGTGCCACTCCAAACAGCCATAAGAATGACAGCCACCAGCCACCCTTGTCCCTCAAAGCTCTGGGTGTTGCCAAAAAAACCCAACACTCCCATGCTTATGTCCAATCCATGCAACGCTTTTTGCAATAAGTGCAATAATACAAATACTTTCTACAGCACCCAGAAGCAAACGGTGATCCTGTACTAGCTTTGTACATTTGGGTCAAATGTTTTTTAAAAAAAAAAATAACAGGCAGTGTGGAGAGTGCTGTAAGCTAAAGTGTATCGGGTCCCTTAAATGCTGCATGTTTCAGATTTCCAGTGAAGATGACAGTGTCAGATGAACCAACAAAAGAAAGTGCAGCTAGTGATCAGACTGTTTGCTTTAGCACTAGGGTGTTCTGTTGTTTGGGGGGCTTTTTTTGGTTAGTCTCTCCTGGAATCCAGATTCTTTTTTATTAGCGTGGAGAATAAAGACAGGTTTGAAGGATGACCACTAAAGCTACAGCAGAGTAAAACACATACTCTGTTAACACACCCAATCTCAACAAATATTTCTGCTAAATCTATCAGGAAAATTACTCCAGCGATATCTCAGGAGGTAATTATACTTCATTACCTTTGTACAAGTAACAAGGTACAAGCCTGGTATGGGTGTTTTTCCCCCCCCCCAAAGAAGACCTGATCATAAAATAAAAATTCACAGTGCTCAAACAGAGCAAAAGTGAAAGGGGAGCAAGGGCTTTAATTTCATAAACCTCTGTCTAACAAAGTGTTTTAAAATAATAAACTATTCTAACCCACATTATTGAAGCTTAACACAAGAAAATGAATCCAGGAGGCTTTGTGTGCTCATAACTTCATTCCGGGTGATGTTACCAGATGGGGTACCCTTTTTCCTTAGAGGCATTTTGCTGCCTTTTGAGCAGGTATCGACAGTGGTTCACTAGTTACAGTTTCCATTTCTCTGCTTGTAAATAGGAATAATGATACTGACATCCTCCGCAAAGTACTGTGAGCCCTGTAGATGAAAAGCACTGTCAAAGAGCTTGGTGGTGTTACGATTCAGTAATTCTGTTGCAGCTCTACTTACAGCCATCTATTGTGGAGCACCCTATACACACGCAAAATGAATGACACGATGGTTACAGTCAAGAACTTTGGGCTCTTGTTTCATTAGTTATTGCCTAAGAAACACTCACAATAGTTTGAAACATTACAAACATGTAAAACAGAGTTCAGAAAAAGCCCTCGTTCCTATTTTCAACTCTAACTCGTGCGGAAATTGTGCATTCATCAGCTGTTGAAGCTACAGGGCCCTGTATTGCCAGTATTTATGCCTGTGCTGAGAACAAAGAAGCAGAAGAATTTTTTTTTTTCCCAGCTAAGAACATTGTACAATAAAAGAGTGCAGCTTTCACTAGGCATAAAGCCTGCCAAATGTAAAGAGAAGCTGTCTCCAAATGGGGGACAAAGGTTTTACAATTGTATTCTGTCCTCAAACCTGAGAAACCCAGAAAATTTCATGGGAGTAAAAGGCCTTTCTGCTGCCCTCCCTATTCTTTTTGTATAAATCTGGATAGTTTTGGGTTTTCAGAGGCATTTAACTTCCTAACTGGATATGAAGTTCTTTCAGGCTCCTTTAGCCGTATTAACCCATAAAATAATTTTTGGCCGAAGTTTTCAGGATATCCTAAGGAAAAATAAAACAACAAATTGTTAAAATTAGAATGTCTTTTTTCTTTCTGCTCCTGCCTCCCCTAAACACATAAACAGATACAAAAGACTTGATCAGATAACCTGACCAAGTCTGTGACTACAATGACATTTCAAACCAGTACTGAAACTGGCACCAAATTTTTGTCTACCATCTGCTTAAGGTGCACACATATAGATGAGAAGGTGGATGGTTTTTTTAAGTGGGCATGCTCTTTGGAATGTGGAATGGATCAACCAGTCAGTTCTTTTAGAAAATTGAATTATTATTTAGGGAAGCGTGAACAGGGAGGTAGAGAGAATAACGCATGAATAACAGATGGAAAGAGTTAAGGTTTCTAGTTGATGTGAAAAAAGCTGGAATTTAATCTTCTAGAAACAAGAGAGATTAAAAGCATGAGTGTCAAACAGTAAGAAAATGGAAACATGTTATTTTCATGGCCAGAACTGACAGCTTTCGAAATCAACAAGAAGGAAAACGAATATAGGATGATGAAGGGTTCTGAGATGACCATGTGTATATGCGCGTGCACATATGTGTGTGTATACCTATATATATATATATATGTATACAAAAAAATCACCTAATAATTCCCAGCATGGAGGTGGTTGTTGTGGTAATGAACTAGAACCTCAAGTTGTTTAGCATGGTTGCTGCTGTCTGTAGCTGCTTCATTAGTCACAATTACACTACCTCCGGCAGAGCTGGGAAGGGAGCAGGACCATGACGAATGTTGCTACGCTGTGCCTACGTTAAGTAGGAAATGCTTTACGGCCAAGGCAGGCCCATGGAGATTTGGGCCAAAACGATTTGTCTGTAGTGACCCAAATGTAATGGTACAGTTACCACACATTTTAATTTGAGGTAAGAAACAGAACTTTTGCACACAGACAACTGTGTTGATTAGTTTTAGAGATTTCCTACAACCAACATACTCCATAGGTTGGATGAGGAACTGGGAACGCCCAAGAATGACTGTACTCCGTGTTGCAAAGGCCCTTGAGTAAACTTTTGCTAATGATCCAATTTCCTCAATGATCACATAGCTAGGAATGCTTGATTTTTGAAAATAACACAAGGTACAAAAAATTTTCAAGGATAACGATCATCCCTGGACAATTCTGAGAGCTGAAGCAGCTATTACCTCCATTCTCAGAACCAACCACTGGTATGCTTATTGTTAGATCCTCCACAAATTGATCCAAAAAATGTGAGGTCTCTCTCAAAAGATGTTTTTTTATATTCTGTTGTAAATACTGCACCACCAGAATCCTGAGTAAATACTTGACTGTGCTTAACAGGCAGTTCTGTTCAAAGGGTCATCACAACAGGGATGGAAAGATATACCAGAGTGGGTTATTGCTTTGCAGAGTAATACACGCTATGGTTAGGATTCCTAATAACTGTTTAATCTAAATTTCAGTGTGTTTAGAAGTTGCTGCTAGACTCATTAAATCCTCGAAATAAAGATTAATAGACAGAAAGAAAAAAGTAGTACAGGTAGAGTATTATGCTAACAGTGCAGAACTGTCCCCTAGAATATATTTTCTAGAGTTAGAGGCAGGGGTGTTTCAACTTATGGAAATATTTCTAAGCCTGGGGCTTCTACTGCTTTCCCTGGAGATTATTCTAGAGTCTATTAGAATTCACCATTAGAAAGCTTTTCCTGATAATGAATTTAAATAACACTTTTTGTAATTTTTATCTCATTAGTCCCAGTTATACCCTTTTGCACCACCCTAAATAATTCCTCTAACCATGATTTATATCCTTTGAATATTTTTAGATAGTTATCAAGTTCATTGCTTTTGGTCATTTATTAGAAAGCTGTGAATCCCTCCTCCTCCCAATTCATTCCTCCAGTCTCACATTTCTTACCTTTTCATGAAATGTCATTAATACACAAACTAAAAAACCTGGTAATTCCTTAAATTAGTCACGGTCAGTTCACTCTGTTAAAGTGCTCTGTGTTGGTGTGTGTCACTGTATAAGTTGTCAAAGGTTAAATAATAAATTTATATTGAAACTTGATTTTTAAAAAAATCTTTGCTGTACTCTATGGATAAGTTCTCATACAATATCAATTTGGCAGTGTCTTTTATGTCAGTATGATTTAACAAAGCCAAGCAATAAACATTGGAGCCAACCAAACAATAATACAAAGTAGTAATTTGTTAAAATTTAGATTGTCGTCATTAACTTGAAAACAGACACTGTCATTCACGTGCCCATGCTTTTCAGTGTCCCTACACTAACCAGTTACTATTACCAAACATTCCTTTAAGACAGATCAGTACATGTTGTTTCTCCTCAAATCTCATTCGTAGAATGCACCTACTTTCTAAAACAAGTACTCTGGATTTCTAGCCATATGTTAACTGCTGCAAAGAAATAGAATTGTGCCAACTTTTCTGAGTACTGCCATGCCTAACATTATATTGCAAATTCGCAATGCGTTTATGGTCTCTGACTGGCACGGTGACTATATGGTTAGTTTTCAAGCATGCCTCAAGCAAGCCTCTGTTCTCTGGCTCAGAAGCCTGATTACACAGGCAAACAGGAAAGATGTACAAGGTCAGCTTGGGTCTTTTAATTGATGTATTTCCTTCTTCTACCCCAACCTTCTGTACCTGAAAGCCAAAACAGAACAGAAATCCTTGTGCTCAAAGGCCCACTGCATCACTTAGACCCAAGTGAAATAAAACTGTCTCCCTCATTTGCTCTGTCTAAAAGGGTTGATGTAAAAGGGAGAGCAGGCACGCTAAGCTTTCTGGTGTTGACTTAAGGGTACTATACACTTCCCTCAGCACATCTCTGTCCCTAATAGGTGTCAACTAGCATTGTAGAAATAATATTGTAGGGAATGACAGATTGCCATCAGTGGTTTTAGGTCATATGATCAAACAAAGATGACTACCTTGGCATCGGCGGATACAATGGATGAGAAAACACAGTGGAAATACCTTTCAATTTTCTAAAAAAATGTGTGTCATTATAGCTTCCTGTCACTTCTCTGCCCACCTTTCCAAAACCAGCCATTGCATGAAGAGTAAGTTAATAACTGCATGAAGAGTAACTTAAGTCTAATAGACTAGGTGGGGACTAAGCTTTGCGAGGTGAGGTTGCAACGCAAAGGGAGAGAAAAAAGAAGAGGAATTCCTGAGCAAGGAGCTGTAAAACATGACATAAGTTGTGATGAGCGGCAGAGCAGGAATCAGACATTCACCCTGAATATTGTTGGAGTTTGGTGGAAGGGGATGTTTGTAGTTAGAATTAACCATATAGTTATGAAATATGTTATTGAGAGTGTAGGATTTTTAAGAGCTGAGAAATAATCTCATCATGTTGAATGTCACAGCTCTGAGCTCTAATTGGCTGGGACAATTCTATTTCATATTTCATCATAGCTTGACAATAAAAGCGATACTTCATCTGCTTGCAAAAATGTAGAACTTTTCACACACTGTCCATCATTTCCCATATTTGCTTCCACATTGGTGCATTCGTTCTTGTTGAGGAGCAGTAACTGCAGCTGGTAGCATGTATTTTGTAGCTTGGGATTGTTTCCTAGCAGTCCAATCTCTGTGTAGTTGTGGCCACTTCTATTGATAATAAAAAATATACCAGATGGTATTCAAATGAACATATCGTGTATAGTTGTGACCCCTTAAGTGTGTCTCAAAACAACAGACTCTTCAGTCCAGGAGAGATGCTCATCATATAAAATACCTTAATGTGTATGGAAACAATCATAAACCACATTTTGAAATGTCTTGTTGCAGCTGCTAAATGCATTTATGAAAGCGTGAATCTACACAATTTATGCAGAATGATGAATTAAATGACTATATGCAATTAAAAAAGTGAATATGAAATGAAAATGATTTTTGAACACAGATACAACTCTGCTGGTTGTTTTTTTTAAAAAAACACTCAACCTTTTCGTTATGAAAATGTACAGTAAATTTTGACACATAGTAAAGTACAGGAAACCTAACTTTACATATAGTGGGAATAAGTTGTACAAAACCCCTTCCATGGTGTAGTGGTGTATTTCATAAAAGCCATGTCAATTTGCACAGTCATTTATGAATTTGAGATTGTTAATATCCATACATTTCCCACATGATTGATTAAATGCATAATGGAAATAGATCTGTTATTTTAAAACTTGGCCTGTACATCTGTACATGTATAAAACCAGATTCATTTTTGTGGTCACTACAGCACTTTCTGTGAATTGGCCAACAAATATAATTTTAGAATTTCACATAAAAAGTAATGTTCTGTAATCTTTATTTCACCAATTATTGGGATGTTCTCATTTCCTGAACAATACCCCTTAAACACTAACACCTCTGGTGGCAAAGGTTAAGTATCTGGTCTATGTCTATCAGCTCTTTGGCTAATTCCTGGGGAGGAACATGCCATGTGTCAAAAGACTCGGTGCAGTTTTAAAGCATCTACAGAATTTTTCATCCTTCTGCTGAGAATATGGAAAGGGAAGCAAGGGAAAGGGAACCTTCTGAAGAGTTGTCGGTATTTACATTTAATAGCCATCTATTTTCACACTTCATTTTGGTCTGATAAAAGATAATAAAAGATTAAAGAGAAAGAAGATTATACCATATATTACACACATAAACTGTGAAACAGTACAAAGGGAAAAACATAATTTTGTGTCATCTGCTTATGAATTACATTTGCACATGTGATACATGTGATCTCATCACATATAGGAATACACCTGACTCCTTTTTGCCTTCTGCTCTGTCTAGAGCTCCCCTCCTCTTTAGCTCTTCAAACTCCATCTAGTTCTTTAATGAGATGTTACACTGATTATATAAGGTATGATTTGCAAGTCACAGTACAATGAAAACTCAACATATATATTTCATTAGCCACGCTCATTTAAGTACCCAACACCAGCTGTCTAAAATGCAATTCAGCTCTTCTGAACTTTCAGAAGGGTCCAACTCCCACTTCAGAAGTCTCAGTGAAAGGCAAAAGCCTAACCTGAACACATGAATACTGTCTCCAACCTTTGCTGGCTTGTGCTGAACAGAACAAGGGCTGAAAGCAACATTAGACGTTGCACTCCTGATTTCAGTGGTGTAGCATCCCACGGCTGGCTGGAGTTTTGGAAAATCTCTCAGGGAAAACGTTGCCTGTATCCTACACACAAGGGACAATGAGCCTCATCCTGTTTTGTCATGGTTACAGAGTAGCGTTACAGGTTTACAGATTTCAAGCAGAAGTCCCTGTTTCCTGCACCCAGACAGTGGAGCCAATCACTGCAGCCCTAGCAAGCCATTCAAATTCATTAGCCAGCCTTGGTGTACCTCAGCAGCAACACTGGGAAAGCTGACCATCATACAATTTAGATATGTAGAACTGGAAGGCACCTTCTGAAGCATCTCCTATTCTGGCTGATTAGTACAAGATTAACCCCACCTATCACACTCCTGGCAGATGGCTTTCTCACCAATTCTAGATGATCTAGATTAGAAATTATGATTTTTGTTAACAAACTCAAACAGGAAGAGTTTGACATTCTTCTGCAAGACTAAAATTACACGATATCTGAACAACAAACGGCAAAGACAGATTTTCCTGTTACAAATAACCTGTAAGGCCCCTAACAGGCTGTTAAAACAAAATAAAAACCCCCAAACTCCCACCCAACGTAAAGAACTCATAAATACTTTCTACAAATGCTATTTAGTATATACAGTGGATACAGTATATATCTGAAAATAGCTTTGCTTATGCAATTAAGATAGACATCAAAAATATCTGCATAGATGAAGGCCAATTATATGTAAAATGTCATAAAACATTATCGTACTTGTCTATAAACGTGTGCAATAGCCTAAAGGACCTCTTACTAAACATGACTTTTGTCCAAGTCAACATATGTAATGACTCATTCAGAGCAAATTAACTATGTGTAAACAGATGACAGATACTCATTCTTAGCATCTTATTGACCTGTTGTTATTTAGGCTGCATAACAAAATTCATTTTATACATAAGAGGAGAAATACATATCTGAGTGATTGTTTCCAGTTTTGAAGACTGGCAAATAGCCTATAAAATACCTTACACTTTGTCTTCTTGCACTTGTGTACAATTTTTGAGTTTCCAAAAGGAATATAGCTGTATTATTACAAAATTTAAGCTAAATGCAGTCACATTAGCCTAAGGGGGTTTGCAGATAGCTTTTTGTGGCTTAGAAAAAACAAAAATCTAACCTGTAAACCTCATTTATATTCCATCCTGTCTGAAACATCTGTTGGCAACCTGCCTTTGCCAACTAGCAGGAACCTTGCAAACAGGCGTGCGTGGTCAGTCTGCCTTACGTTGCAGACATATCGTATGGGAATGACACCAAAGGGACGGAGGGAACAGCTGACACATTGGAAGGCTGAGCTACCATTCAGAGGGACCTCACCAGGCTGGAGAAATGGGCTGACAAAACTTCAGCAATGGCAACTGTGAAGCCCTACCCCTGGGATAGAATAACCCCCTGCAACAGTGCAGGTTGGGGGCTGAAGGGGTAAGAAAGCAGCTTTTTGGAATAAGACTTGGGAGAGGGGAGGTCAGGCGGACAAGGTGTACACAAGTCAGCAGCGTACCTTTCATTGGTGAACATTTAACCTCATGCTGGCTGCACCAGTAAGAGCACACTAATGGGTCAAGGGAAGTGATTATTCCCTGTATCTGGCATTAGCAAGGCTGTATCCAAAATTTTGTGTTCCGTTTTGGGTTCCCCAGTACAAGACACTGACAAACTGGATAATCCAGTAGAGGGCCACCAGGATTGTAAGTGATCTGGAGTACAAAACAGATGAAGAGAAGCTGAGAGCTGCATTTGCTCAGTCTGGAGGAAACTGAGGAAGGATCTAATTGCTGTTCTCAGCTACCTAATTGCCAGGCTTCTCTTGGAGACATAACCGAAAAGGACAAGAGGCAACAGACGAAAGTCACAGCAAGAGAAATTGTGATTAGATAGAAATTCACAATGGGGATAGTCAAACACTGGAACAGAGTGGTTGGGGAACCTCCATCCACAGAGACAGTCAAAACTTAACAAGTTGAGGCCCTGATCTGACTTTAAAGTTGGGTCTAACTTTGAAGCTGGCTCTGCTTTGAGGTGGGGAGGTGGTAGGGGTTGGACCAGATGACCTCTAGAGGTTACTCCCAACCTAATTTACTCTGATTCCATGCTGTAATAGTTTACAAGGGTTATTGTGGTTATGTTTATTGACTAAATGCCTCATTCTTCTACTTTAAGCAGTATTGCCCCATAGTTTTTGAGATCTACTGGTCCACGATTTCATTTTCACTGCTAACAGCCTACAGGAGGAGTGAGTTTTACAGTAGCCAGGGCTTCGTAAATCCCTCATACTCTAATTCACATAAACTTGACTGTGGTATAAAGTTCCACTTCCTCTTTACCTAAGAAGAGCCAAGAAGATTTATTTAAATAATCCTTCCTGCACTTCTGAAAGGTTATTCTCTTTAGGGTAACGTGATTAAACATGGTTGTTTTCACTTTTTAATAATAAAGCTTCCTGAGGGTCCAAAATATTACTTAGGAGTAGCTGTGCTGACTGCACCACCCAAGCAAGTCTTGGCCCATCATCAGTTTGCATAGCTCCAAGGCCTGTTTTCTTAATAGAAAAAAAAAATAGTTTTTAAATCTAATTATCCTTCTCTCCTTAGAGAGCAATTCCAGCTTGTCTTTCCTCTCCTCTCATCCTTCAACGCAATCTGGGTTTATACTTTTCTGTGTGTGATTAGTTAAAAGAAAAAAATAAAAGAGAAAAAACAGAAAATTGTATCACACATTAGTCCCAACCAGAGTAACCATTAACTCCTGGTACTCTCTCTTAATACAAAATATAAGTCCACTATGCAATGACCTGAAAAGACATGCAAGTCACTGCAGGTTTTGACCATGCATTTTGTTTCTAGCAATTTAAAGGGCTGGAACACCTATCAATAATTCAGGATGGGCTTTTCAGTAGTCCTGAGTCTAGACTACCTAATGAATCACAATGAAATTGCAGTGATTCAAAGAAACAAACCAAAATGAGTTATGGGTGCTCTAGAAAAAGAGCCTAAAGTTTTCCACCCTGTAATTTTCCTCCCTTTGTGACTATTCGTAAATAAATATTAGAAAACCTTGTCTGCTAATAACTAAGACATAATGTTTTCACACACTTAATTTAGAGATATCTTAAAGAGCTTCTGAAAAATCAGTAGAAATATGAGCTAATGCATCTTTATAGTTTCTATAACTCTCTCCGTAAAGAATTATTTCTTATTATTTAACAGACTAGGTTTTACTTATAATTTTACAAAAATATATAATTTCATTCTTTTCATAAATCCAAGCCTTTGTTGCCTTTGCAGGTTCTCTAATGACCTCCATGATCTTCCTTCCTGGCTTTAGAAAACCTTCACCAAATCACAGTTGTTCAGTCTGTCTAAAAAGATATCTCAAGTAGTCAAACACTATGCTCAATCTTCCCCAATTTAGGAAGCTGAAAACCTCCTAATACAGATGCACAAAACTTCAGCTTTTTTTTCTCAGTTCCACACACAAGATACTCTAGGAAGAAAAATTGGAAATTAAAAGTTAACTGATACAAATGGCCTTTTCCTTTATTTGCAAGTTATTCCTTGTACTATGACAATGTTTAAACATCAGTCCTCTACCACACTGAAAACATGAAACTAGAAGCTGGCCCGAGTCCCAAGATCAAGTGCAAGATAAGATAGCAGCAGGTATTATCGTAAGTAACAGAAACTAGCATCTAGCTCTTAGTGTGACATATGTTGATGGATCACGTATAGACAAGTGTTCATAGATTTCAATGTTTTTTAAAAGTTGTAATTGGTCAAATGATTTACTATTATATGAAATCCAAAAATGTAAGCAGGAACAGACTTAGGACCAACAGATTTATATCTGCCTTCCTGTCATGATGCAGATTATTCTGCAGAGTACAGCAGCCAACAAAAGGCTTAGTGGTCTGGAGGTTGTGATTTACAGTTATTCCAGTCTACAACAAATTCACTGAATGTAGACTAGCAGGAGAACCTAGAGTCTTCGAGGTTTGCTGCCTTCTGCCACATACACTCACTGTGGCACCGTTACTAAAGCAATGGCCAAATATTTTCTCCCAGCTTCAACGCTACCTGACCAGATCAGCAGTACTCGCAGTCTTCCTGCCTCTTCTCTCACTCTTCCCAAGCAAGAAGTTACAGTCTGATGTTTTTCATCAAAATGGGACAGGCTAGTAAATAATGCCACAGGCAGTTTTTAAATTTCCCTGGCTGCTTCTGCTTGAAACAGCTTAGGGGAAAGCTCACCAAGGGAATCAAATAGCGACTTCCAGCAGGGAAGATCCTAGAGACAGCAAATTTTTCAGCTGGGACTTGAGCAAATCCCACTAACTCCTCAATCAGAAATATCTGCTCAAAACAAAAAAGAAAACAACAACAACAACAAAAGGATTTATAAACATATACAAATGAGAAAAATTGCTGCAGAGGTTCAGAGAGAAAAATTAATCTGTGTAACAGATTTTGGTAAAACAAAATTAAGACTCAGCTATCTCCAAATTTCCCAAGACCTTGTAAAATGCCATGTGCAGTAAAGTTAATTGTCTTACAAAGAGACATTGACAGAGATGTGTACTAGACACAAAAATCACTAGACACCTTGCAGTGAGGAAAAACAGACATGTTTTTCTGTGTTTTTAATTAGAGGGTTTGAAATGTCTTCTTATTCTGACCTTTCAAAAAAAAGTACAATTTCGTAACTTCCCTGAACGTAATCATGGATAAAGAGGGGAAGAAAATTTTATGCACATTATCATCCTTAAAACAGAGTTCACACAGAAATAAAAGCAAAACCTTTAGCATTTTAGCATTTAGTGAAAGAGTCCAACTATGTTTCTGCGATTACTAAAAATTTGTAAGCAGGGCTTTATTTTTAACACTTTCTAGCTGTACTAGCTGCTTTTTCAAAGGCCAGGGTGCAGGTCACAGCAATTTAGAAGTAGAGGAAGGATTCTGTTCTTGCTGTCTTTTAGTGTGGCTGTCACTGAAGAAAGCAAGAACTGCGGATCTTGTGTTTGAGGTTTATGTCTTCACATAAGATAA